>NC_053023.1:1379653-1652652 GCF_003073215.2 Triticum urartu
CCAATATGTTTCAATATGACAATGGCCCGCCCGGCGGTTCAGGAGGCGGTTTTCATGGGCCGGGTGTAACACCCACAATGCGGCTATATCTCCCACGTGTCGGGGCACGACTTAGAGGCATAGCCGCATGGTAGGTTTGTCGCAAGAGGGGTAATCTTCACACAATCCCATGTACTGAATAAGAAAGGGATAAAGAGTTGGCTTACAATCGCCACTTCACACAAATACAAGTTAAACATACATCATCCAGAATACAATCAAAGGTCCGACTACGGAACCAAAATAAAAGAAGACAACCCCAATTGCTAGATCCCCGATCGTCCCAACTGGGCTCCACTACTGATCAATAGGAAACAAAACAACACAACGAACAAAATCTTCATCGAGCTCCCACTCGAGCTGGGTTGCGTCACCTGCACTGGTATCATCGGCACCTTCATCTGGTTTTTGGAAGTAATCTGTGAGTCACAGGGACTCAGCAATCTCACACCCGCGAGATCAAGACTATTTAAGCTAATGGGTAGGAAAAAGGTAGTGAGGTGGAGCTGCAGCAAGCACTAGCATATATGGTGGCTAACTTACGCAAACGAGAGCGAGAAGAGAAGCAAAGCTCGGTCGTGAACTAAAAGTGATCAAGAAGTGATCCTGAAAGCTACTTACGTTCAAGCATAACACAAGAACCGTGTTCACTTCCCAGACTCCGCCGAAAAGAGACCATCACGGCTACACACGCGGTTGATGCATTTTAATTAAGTTAAGTGTCAAATTTCTACAACCGGATATTAACAAATTCCCAACTGCCCATAACCGCGGGCATGGCTTTCGAAAGTTCAAAACCCTGCAGGGGTGTCCCAACTTAGCCCATCACAAGCTCTCACGGTCAACGAAGGACATTCCTTCTCCCAGGAAGACCCGATAAGACTCGGAATCCCGGTTACAAGACATTTCAACAATGGTAAAACAAGACAGCAAAGCCGCCCGAATGTGCCGACAAATCCTGATAGGAGCTGCACATATCTCGCACACTGGATGAGCCAGACGTCGGGTTGGCATAGACCCTAGTTGCCCAGGGGGCGCCGGACATCACTCAGGTTGGACCAACATTTAGAGTAGCACTAGCCGGGGGGGGGGGCGTTAAAATAAAGATGACCCTCGGGAGCACGAGTCCCAAGGGAAAAGTAGGTGGTGGTGAGGCAAATGGTAAAACCAAGGTTGGGCCTTGCTGGATGAGTTTTATTCAAAGCGAACTGTCAAGGGGTCCCCATAACACCCAATCGTGTAAGGAACGCAAAATCAAGGAACATAAGACCTGTATGACGGAAACTAGGGCGGAGAGAGTGGAACAAAACACCAGGCATAAGGCCGAGCCTTCCACCCTTTACCAAGTATATAGATGCATTAAAATAAACAAGATATAATAATGATATCCCAACAATATCCATGTTCCAACAAGGAATAAACTTCTTCTTCACCTGCAACTAACAACGCTATAAGAGGGGCTGAGCAAAGCGGTAACATAGCCAAACAACGGTTTGCTAGGACAAGGTGGGTTAGAGGCTTGACATGGCAATATGGGAGGCATGATAAAGCAAGTGGTAGGTATCACGGCATAGCAATAGAGTGAGCAACTAGCAAGCAAAGATAGAAGTGATTTCGAGGGTATGGTCATCTTGCCTGAGATCCCGCAAGGAAGAAGAACGAGTCCATGAAGAAGGCAAACGGACATAGTCGAACGAATCCTCACAAACGCGACGTTATCGGAAACCAACCTGAAGAAGCAACACCGGAAAGAAGCAAACAACATAGTAGACAACCATCACATGAACATGGCATGATGCACAACCAAGTATGATGCATGTCCGGTTAAATATGCATGGCATGGCAAAGTGCACGAACAAAACTATAAGTTAAGTGGAGTTCAACATGCAACGAGATGCATATTGACAAAACACCACATCCTTTTATTTAGTTCGCTCTTGGTTATGTACTCATCAATATTAAATGTTGTTACACATTGCAAGGGGTGAAGCATAATTAAACTAACTATCTAGTCAAGTTTAAATGAGGCCGGAAATAACAAACACCAATTCCGGAAACTCCTCATGCGCATATTTTAGGTTTGGTACTGTTCTGCCCTAAAGCATATTTTAGAGTTGTTAAACATGCAAAGAGATTCCACCATGTTAAACTATGCATTTTCTACCCCATTTACATATAAAGTTTATTAAATTTGGAGCTACAGTTGTTTAGTTATGAATTAATTCATTTTAACATGGCAATTAAGCAAATAAATGCAAACAGAAGTTTAAACATTTTAAACATGGATGAAAGTGGCATATCATGAAACTAGAAGAAAAACTAAGCATTTTACATATAAAGTTTGTTTTAATCCGATGCACTGTTTGTGAGTTATTATATGCATGAACTCTAGGGACTTTTCTGTAAAACTGACAGCCTCTGGAGAAATGACAAAATCGCCAGATCTGAAAAAAACCATTACGGGCCGAAAAAAGAACTGGCCCAATAACAGGAAAAAAGGTGGGGCGCTGGGGGTGGCCTCACCCATGGGCTTGGCCCATGAGTTGGAGGGGAAGCAGGCCGGGGCGTTGCTGGGCCTTGGAGGCTGAGGGAGGCATGGAAGCAGTTGGGCCGCGGCGCGGTCAACGCTCGGAGCAGGGACGCGTCGTCCCGTCCTGCTCGAAGCAGGGGAAGCAGGCCACGACGGCAAGACAAGCGAAGTTAGCGGCGCCAGGTGGGATCTGGGCTGAGGCGAGGTGGAGGGAGGCGGACGGCGCGGATCCGGCGGGGACAGGCTGGAGCTGGCCGGATCCAGCAGCGGGGGGTGGCGAACGGGCAGTGGCCATGGCGGTTGAGGATAATGGGAGGCGCGGCCATGGCTTCGGGCTCCATGGGTCCTGCAGGTCCAGAGAGAAGGGCGCGTGAGGGAAGGAGGAAGAGGAGCAGGGAAAGAAGAGGGATTACAGGGCCGGCTGGCCTGGCGCTGCTGCTCGCCGGCGGCTCTCGGTGGCGGAAGGCGCACGGAAGGAGCGGCGGTGCTGGTAGCCTACTCCGGCGAGTAGGGACTCCGGGGAGCAACCTGAGGCGACGGTAGGGCGCGGACGTCCGCTTCTGCTCGAACTGAAGTAGAGCAGCGACGACGATAGTTTGCAGGAAGGGTCGCGGGGCACGGCGGCGGCTGCACATCAAAATGGGAGAGAGAGGGAGGGAGGGAGATGAGCACGGGCAGTAGGGGAAGGAAAGAAAGAAGGAACGGGAGATGAGGCGCGAGGCTGGCTCCGGTGCTGCTGCTGGTGTTGGCTTGGGGCTCGGGCAGGATTGGTGGGGACCGGCGGATGGAAGGATCGGTGGTGGCCGGTTGGCTCGGTGAAGAAAACAAGGGAGATGGAGGGGAGATCCCAAGGGGAACTCGGTGGAGTGGCGGCGCGGAATAGGAAGGATAGGACAAACTGCCTAGCATCTAGGGTTGGTCTAGTTTAAATAGTGAGTGGGTTACATTAGGGGCTATCTCGTCCCTCCGATCAAAATCGGACGGTCAGGAAAAATAGGCTAGGGAGTCCAAATGAGAAAACGGTGATGTTTTGTAGATGTTTGGGGATGATCCGAATCCAACGGTGACGACTGTCCGGGTCGGGTTCGGGTAAGTTTCGGACATGCGCGAGGGGTCGATGCACTGTGCAAAGAGGGGGTAGGCTGGGCCTAGGCTGTGTAGGAGAGGTCTCAGGCTGAGAAGAGAGAGAGACGGAAATGCAGCCCTGCAAGGTTTCCGGAGACCGAAAACGTTCGACGTTTGACCGGCTATATTGCCGCTATAGTTTAACAGTTGGGCTATCAAACGGACTCTGAATGCGATGAAACTCGGTAGGCGGTCTATTGACAACACAAAAACACCGCATGCCAACTTTCAACCCATTACGAGAATATTTTCCGACCACTTATAAAATACTATTTCGGACATGCCGCGGGCGCGTGCAAGTGTGACTGGGCTGAGAACGGACAACAGAAGGAACGAGGAGACCGGGACGGATCCAAGTTTTGAAAAACATGATGATGCAGTGCATATGATGACATGACAAGATGCAACACGCAAGAAAAATACATGTCAAAGACAACGAATAACTGGAAGACACCTGGCGCAACGGACTCGGGGCGTCACAACACTCCACCACTACGAGAGGATCTCATCCCGAGATCTAGGATGGCACCGGAGAGAAACGGAAGAGGAAGAGGTTAAACAAAGTTGCTTCTTTGACAAACGAGTGAAACCAAAGAACCTTGCGAGGTTAAACAATTTTGAGAAAAGAATACAACGAAGATGAACGAGGTTGAAAACACTCCGTTAGAAAAGAGGAACAAGGAACATTACTAGAACCTTGTAGGTTGAAAGACATAAGAAAAGTGTCACAAAGGACAAGAAGTACATGCAAGCACTCCGGATGAAATGAGATGTACAAGGAACGATAAGGATCAATTACGACAACACTCCGGTTGGAAAAGGAAGGTGAGGGAGTCCTGGATTAGGGGGTGTTCGGGTAGCCGGACTATACCTTCAGCCGGACTCCTGGACTATGAAGATACAAGATTGAAGACTTCATCCCGTGTCCGGATGGGACTTTCCTTGGCGTGGAAGGCAAGCTTGGCGATGCAGATATTCAAGATCTCCTACCATTGTAACCGACTCTGTGTAACCCTAACCCTATCCGGTGCCTATATAAACTGGAGGGTTGTAGTCCGTAGGCAATCAACTCCATACACAACAATCATACCATAGGCTAGCTTCTAGGGTTTGGCCTCCTTGATCTCGTGGTAGATCTACTCTTGTACTACCCATATCATCAATATTAATCAAGCAGGAGTAGGGTATTACCTCCATCGAGAGGGCCCGAACCTGGGTAAAACAAAGTGTCCCCTGTCTCCTGTTACCATCCGGCCTAGACACACAGTTCGGGACCCCCTACCCGAGATCCGCCGGTTTTGACACCGACATTGGTGCTTTCATTGAGAGTTCCTCTGTGCCGTCACAATAAGGAAGGATGCCTTCTCCTGTCTTTAAAGACGGCGCCGTTGCTAAGGGAGCCTTGGCTGTCGGCCAAACCCTCCGGCTAGGTGGTTTTCTCATGACCGCCTGTTCGGCTGTTGCGCCGACGGTGACCTCTCGGGTCATCAAAAGCAACCTACACGTCAGCTCGGAGCTCGTCGAGCAGCTAGATCCAATGGAGCTCTCTTCCGTAAACGAGCTCTTGGATCGCATCGCCGCCCTGGGGGTCGCTACGGATTACGACCAGGTTGGGCTTAAACCCGATCTAAGAGAAATTAACTCCCCCCAAGTCACCCACCACGTTGCCGTGGTAGAGGCGCAGTGCGGCGACCCTTCATCTATTCTAAGGACTAGCCACGTCCGAATTCCCGACTCCTCCAAGCCGGATACCCGTGGAGAGAAGGATGTAACTCAAAACCTGAGCTTAGGATCAGGCAACGGGCTAGATTTATTGGACAACATCCAAGAATCCGAACTTCAAAGTTCGGAAACTCTTCGGCCTCCGAATCTTGGATTGGGTGAGGTTTCAGATTCAACGACACCCGCCCACCCGAACATAAGCGATCTCTCCCAAATCAGGCAGAAGCCCGAGGAAACAGTACATCATTACTGGGCCAGATTCCTCCTGGTTATGAACATGATAAAGGATTGCCGCGAGGGAGACGCAATCTCAATTTTTTGCAGTAATTGCACGGACGAGGGAATCCTTAACGCCGTAAGTCGTCGTGATATTACACGCTTCGCTGACTTGGCATCCATAGTACAAAAATACTGTGCGATGGAAAGCGCCTGGAAAACCAAAATACAATTTTGGGATAATCTGGCCTTGAATAATAATCCCGTCCGAACTAAGAGGGTGCATCATCATAGGACACCCGGGATAAACACCAAAAAGCCAAAACCCTCTACAGGGCATGGAACCGTACTGGAAAGGTGGCTTGATGGACCCTGTAGAATTCACAGTACAGAGGACGCCACACCAACTCACAGCCTTAGAGCATGTTGGATACTCCGGCAGGTGGCCAAAATTGGCGAGGACCTCTTAATCCTGGAGGCCGCAGAAAGCCAGCCCGAGGACACTAGTACCGTTCTCACAGTCTTCGAGACCTTCGCATCAAACAATATGCGAAAAAGAACACTCCACAGCCTCGCCGAAGTCTATCAAGTTGCAACAATAAATCAATGGAGCGACACTGCTATTACCTTCAACGCAAGTGATGAACCTAGATTCCGAATAGCCCGAGCACCAGCCGCATTGGTCCTCAGTCCCATAGTGGACGGCTTTCGCCTCAATATGGTGCTCATGGATGGAGGCAGCGGACTGAACCTCATTTATGAGGAAACCCTTCAGAAAATGGAAATAGACTGGAACCGCATCGAGCGAAGCAGCACAACCTTTAGAGGAATAATCCCCAGTCGGGAAGCGCGCTCCATAAGAAAAATCACACTAGATGTAGTGTTCGGCACGCCGGATAATTACAGGTCCGAAGAAGTCATGTTTCAGGTGGCCCCGTTTAAGAGCGGACATCACGCTTTACTAGGGCGGGAATCATTCACAATCTTCCAGGCAATACCCCATTACGGGTACATGAAGCTTAAGATGCCCAGGCCAAATGGAATTATCACTCTAGCTAGTGATCCGGACATAACACTCCGCGCCGAAAATAAGACGGCCGCATTAGCCCTTGAGGCACTATCCGAAGCCTTAGCGGCCGAGGAGCTGACTGCGCTGCGCTCCACGGTTAACAGGGATGATGTGATACTCGATAAGAGATCCAAATCCACATCCTTCAAGCCAGCTGACGAAATATTCAAATTCCAGGTCCATCCGACGGACCCCAATAAAACAGCTTCCATCGGGGCACGACTGAACCCATGATGTAGACGCCGCACTGCGAGAGTTCCTACGAGAGAACTGGGAAATTTTCGCTTGGCACCCTTCAGACATGCCAGGGATCCCACGCAGGCTGGCCGAACACAGCTTAAATATCCTAAAAGGATTCAAACCTGTCAAACAAGCCCTTCGGCGTTTTTCCGAACCCAAGAGACAGGCTATGGGAGAGGAGCTAGCCAAGCTATTGGAGGCCGGATTCATTAGAGACATAAAACATCCGGACTGGCTAGCAAACTTGGTGATGGTACCAAAGAAGGACAAATCCTGGCGCCTGTGTGTCGATTTTAAAGACCTTAACAAGGCTTTCCAAAAGGATCCCTTCCCCCTCCCCCGTATCGATCAAATTATCGATGCCACCGCAGGACGCGACTCGTTGTGTTTCCTCGACGCATACTCCGGTTACCATCAAATAAAGATGGCAGAATCAGACCAAGCTGCAACAACATTCATCACACCATACGGCCCATTCTGCTTCAACACAATGCCCTTTGGGCTGAAGAACGCCGGCGCAACATATCAGCGCATGATCCAGACATGTCTGGCAAATCAGATCGGCAAAACAGTGGAGGCATATGTGGATGATGTGGCCGTCAAATCAAGACACGTCGAATCTCTAATAGACGACTTGAGGCTTACATTCGATAACCTCCGAAAATATGACATCAAGCTCAACCCGGAAAAATGCGTCTTCGGCGTTCCAGCCGGAAAGCTCTTGGGCTCCATTGTATCCGGTAGAGGAATTGAAGCAAACCCAACCAAGATCCGAGCTTTTTTACAATTGGATATCCCAAAGGACCTCAAACAAATACAAAAATTAACCGGATGCGTGGCGGCTTTAAGCCGCTTCATCTCTCGCTTGGGAGAAAAGGCACTACCCCTCTATCGCCTCCTTCGGCGCACCGAACACTTCGAGTGGACAGAGGCTGCCACGGTCGGACTTGAGGAAATAAAGGCCATATTGGCAACAAACCCAGTCCTGGCCGCGCCGAACACCGGCGAACCAATGCTATTGTACATTGCAGCAACACATCAAGTTGTCAGTGCAGTGCTCGTTGTCGAGCGGGAAACGGATGGACACAAATTCCCCCTTCAAAGGCCGGTCTACTACATTTCCACTGTCCTCACTCCATGCAAATCACGGTACCCGCATTATCAAAAGATTGCATACGCGGTATTCATGGCATCCCGGAAGCTACGACACTACTTTCAAGAGTGTTCCATAACAGTAGCCTCGGAAGTACCACTCAACGATATTATCAACAACCGTGATGCAACGGGCCGGATTGCAAAATGGGCCATCGAGCTCCTCCCGTTTGATATAACCTATAAGCCACGGCGAGCTATTAAATCGCAAGTTTTGGCCGACTTCGTCGCAGAATGGACGGAGGCCGAGCTCCCTAAAGAGTACGGCACATATTCAAACTGGATTATGCATTTCGATGGCTCCAAAATGTTGGCCGGACTGGGGGCTGGCGTCGTCCTGACGTCCCCCACAGGAGACACTATCCAATATGTACTCCAGATCATGTACATGGATTCCAACAATGCAGCCGAATACGAGGCCCTCCTACATGGTCTTCAGATAGCAGTATCCATGGGTATCCAGCGCCTAGAGGTACGCGGGGATTCAAACCTCGCGATATCCCAAATAAATGGAGACTTCGACGCCAAGGACCCAAAAATGGCAGCTTACCGCAACGCCGTCCTAAAAATGTCAGCTCGGTTCGAAGGGCTGGAGTTTCACCATATAGCCCGAGAAAACAATCAAGCAGCGGACGTCCTGGCACGCATCGGAGCAAAACGCGATGCGGTCCCCCCCAACATCTTTCTGGAAAGATTGTTCAAGCCATCCGTAACATGGGAGGGGGAACCCATAAATAACAGCCCGGACCCAGCCGCACCACTCGACGCCGAACAATCTGACACAATTGGAGGCTCTGCCAATGAAATTACACCTTCAGCCCACGTAATAATGGCGGTCATCGCCCCATGGACAGAACCATTCCTAGCCTACCTTACTAGACAGGAACTCCCGGAGGACCAAAACGAGGCCCGCTGCATAGTGCGACGATCTAAAGCCTATAGAGTCCACGAGGGAGAGCTTTATAAGAAAAGCACTACCGGAATCCTTCAAAGGTGCATCTCCGAAGAGGAAGGGCGGAACCTTCCGGCTGAAATTCATGCCGGACTCGGTGGTCACCACGCCGCTGCCCGGTCCCTTGTTAGCAAGGCTTTCCGTACATGCTTTTATTGGCCGACGGCCCGGGCAGACACTCAGGACTTAGTCCAACGATGCGCTGGTTGCCAACTTTTTGCCAACCAAAGCCATATGCCACCCACCGCACTCCAAACTATACCCATCACCTGGCCTTTCGCGGTCTGGGGGCTTGACATGGTCGGACCCCTTAAAGGTGGGACCGATAGAAAAAAAATACTTACTGGTCATGGTGGATAAATTCACCAAATGGATAGAAGCCAAGCCTGTTAAAACAGCCGAATCCAGACCTGTGATAGACTTCATATCCGGGGTTGTACACCGTTATGGCGTCCCCCACAGCATCATAACCGATAACGGTACAAACGTTACCGCCGACGAGGTAAAACTCTGGTGCAAAAACATGGGCATCAAGCTCGATTATGCTTCCGTCTATCACCCACAAACCAACGGCCAGGTCGAATGTGCAAATGGTCTTATCATGAGCGGCATTAAACCCAGACTGGTGCGGTCCCTCAAGGAATCTAACATGCACTGGGTAGAGGATCTCGACTCCGTGCTATGGGGGCTGCGGACCACGCCAAATCGCACCACCGGATACACACCATTTTTTATGGTGTACGGCGCAGAGGCAGTCCTGCCCTATGACATAATTCATGACTCACCTAGAGTGCGCATGTACGAAGAAAGAGAAGCCGAGCTCGATCGGCAGGACAACTTGGACGCCCTGGAGGAGGAGCGTGACGTGGCAAAAGCCCGTTCTGCATTTTATCAACAGCAGGCCCGAAGATATCAAAGTAGAGAAGTACGGGCCAAAAATTACAATGTTGGTGAACTAGTTCTACGCCTGCCGGATAAGAAAAAGGATAAACTCAAGCCCAAGTGGGAAGGTCCATTCATAATCGACCAAGTCCTAACTGGCGGGGCGTACCGCCTGTGAGATGCGTCGGATAACCGACTCGAGCCGAACCCGTGGAACGCTACCCGTCTCCGAAGATTCTACGCCTAGCGCCGGACTCTGTGTTTATCTCCTTCCTCTGTCCATTTTTTGCATTTTTCTGTCTTACATTTTTCTCCTTCCCCTCTTTTCTTTTATAGCCCTTAAAGGCTTATCTAGTGACGCGCCACTCGCGCTCATTAAACCTGGGGGCTTCTTTACCAGAAGCTTATTTATACGGGCTTCATGCCCAACACATGCGTCAAACTTCCGCATGTACCTTTTTCTTCACCATTATATGCATCGATATGACTTAAGTTTTGGCCAAGCTGGGTTGCCTGGCTCCTGTGCTTACCCCTACGTTCCGGATTGTTCTGCTAGGTGGTAAAGGGAGCACCTCTGCGATTGTTACTGCCGGGTCAGCCAGATGTGTACCTCAGACTGGGTGAAGCCGAAAGCTAGCGTTCTTAAGGGAATATTCGGTCGGTGAGATAAAAGATGATCTTTTTACTCATTTTATGCGCCCCCAGATGCATTTTTTTGCGTCTTTTTATGCAGTCCGGACATGCACTTTAGGGCATGCCTCCCAGTGAAAGGAACCCCTAACAGAACTATTCTCTCTGGAAGATGTTTCTTACTAACCATGTAATATAACATAACTAGTCGGGCACTTGTCTGATAAAGCACTAATGACCCCTACGCCTGGTCTCCACGCATACCACGGTTCTTATATAACCGCTATGGTATTCGGACACACTCAGGACCGTCAGGTCCCGAGGTCGAAGCGAAAAGGTCGGCAACGACAAACGATCTACAATCCGTCTAGAAGGCATTACACATGTCAATTCAAAATTACATAGTCATTCTGACTGATTGTATTCCTCTTCTATACCATCTAACAGGCTGTCTAATTTACAGTCCTGCTGGGAATACTTCGCGGCCAACTCTACTTGGCCGTATACTAAGCTCATAGGGATCTCCTTCCCGTCAGGCCCCACTGGTCCGACCTCGGCCATGTGGTTTGGGTCAGACTTCGTAAAACGGGTCTTCACCATGGCCCAGGCTTCCCTACCGCCTTGTCGGCAGGCCGATATCTTCCACAACCGGAAGCGCCGCCGAGCTCCCTTCAGCTTCTCCGCAAGCTCTCCAAGGCCCTCGGGCATGGAGTGGGCAGGCCATAAGGCTTGGGCAATACCTCGCATCGCCTGCCGAATTCGCTCGTGCAGTTTCATGAGTTCGGGAAGAAGGTCACCCGTAGAACCGGGCATCTCCTCTGCAGGACGACCTGTGAGCATACCTACAGACATTACTCTGTTAGTCGACTTCCTCGCCGAACTCTTTTTTCAAAGTTCGTTCAAGCACTTACTAAAAATGCCGCGTCGAAGCCGCTGATTCTCCTCCGTGGAGTCCGACAGCTGGCCACGAACATCTTTAAGTTCGACATCCAGCTTGGTGTTGGCATCTTGAAGATCATTCTTCTCTCGCCTCACCCTTGTCAACATACTCTCACCGGCCTTTAGCTGGCGTAAGAGTTGTTGTTTGTCCGGATCGAGTCCGGCGCCATCTGCAATATGATTTGCCAGATTTGCACCCACACCGCACAATACTAATCTTTCGAAGTGTATCTTACCTGAGGGGGTCTCTTTGGGTTCCCCTTCTGCGGCTAGTGCGGCCTCTAGTTGGGCCTTGCATTTTTCCAGCTCCTGGGACAATACAGTATTCTTCTCTGTAAGAACCTGCATATTAAATGATCGTTAAATCAGTTGCTCTAACTGTTTTAAGTCTCGGGGGCTACTGGTATATATATATTTGACCAAAATTTTCTTACCCGTATGTCTTTTACATACTGCTCCGTGGCTCTGGCTAAACCATTTTGAGCGGCACGGAGGTACGCATCTCCCGAATTAAAGGCATCTAAAGCCTCTTGGGAGAAACAAGCGTCGCGTAGAACTGTGGCGACGCCTGTGGTTCATGGCACTCTCCACTTCAGAATTTGTGGCAGACAGCCTGTCCTCATCCTCTGTCGGAGGAGCATCCGGTACGCGCCTTGTGCTCGCCTTCGCTTCCTGGCCAGACGTTGGAGCCTGGCTGGTGGAGGCGCGATTGGCAACCTCTCCGGATGTAGTCCAGCGAGGTCACTTCGTTCTGAAGATAGCACGAACGTTAATATGCCCTGACTGAATAACACCAGGGAAACAGTGGGTGCGCTATACCTTTGCGCCGGCATCTCAGTCCGGACTTCATTTCTTTTTGCCCCACGGGGCCCTGCGGCCCCTCATTGGCTAGCCTCCACAGGTTCGGCCTCCTGCCTCAGAAAATTCCCCTGCAAAACACGGTTGTCATTAGAAACACCGGAATACGCGAGAGTACAATCTCTCTCGAGGGAATAAGACTCCGGCTTCTGTCACCTGGGAGGCCGGGATTAACCCTGGGTAATCAGCCGTGATGGCAACCAAGGTATTGTCCTTCCTTAGCTGATGGAACACCCCGTCGATAAGCTCCACCGATATGTCCGGATCCTCTTCGGAGTTCGGATCAAGGGACCGTTCTGGGTCCTCGGGCTATGGAGGGCGGCTGTTTATATCCTTTACCTCCTTTCGCAGTTCCTGCACTGAAGTCGTTAGACTACATATCTAACCATGGGAGTATAGAACACACGGGCAAGCGCAATTATTCACTTACCCAACTTGGAGGATCGTACATAGTGAATCCGGCCTGCAGATTGACGCGGAGGAATTCCTCCTTTTCTCCCTTATACAAAGCGGATAAGATCTTTACTAAGGCGGCGGTTGAGTCCGGCCCCTTACGACCGTAACGTGTGGCGTCATCCTCCCCGTTGAAATCCCACATGGGGTGGCCTCTATATTGAAGCGGCTGGACCCCCCGCATAATGCATGCGGCCATGACTCCAATCATGGTTAGGCCGGAATGAGCCAACAGTCTTATCCGACCCATCAGGTAAAGGACGTCTCTGTCACTTTCTCTTTGAGAGCTCCACGGATGCCAACTCAAGCGTTTCTTCAATGGAGCACTGCTAAACTCAGGGAGACCGACCCGGATAGGGTCCGGTAGCGGGACGTCATCTATGTAAAACCATTACAAAGGCCAGTCCTCGGACGCCTTCTTTGGGGTTCCGGATAGGTATCCGGTCCCGGCGATGCGCCATACTTCGGCTGCGCCCACTTGATATATAGACCCCTTTTTAGAATGGGGCACCAGGCAGAATAACCTCTTCCACAGCGCGAAATGAGCCTCAACGCCTAAAAATAGCTCGCAAAGGGCGACGAAACCCGCGATGTGCAATACGGAGGTGGGCATGAGATTGTGCAGCTGGAGGCCGTAGAACTCCAGAAGCCCGTGGAGAAATGGGTGAATTGGAAATCCCAGTCCCCTTATTAGATAGGGGACGAGGCACACCCGCTCTCCTTTAGAAGGATTGGCGGTGCTCTCCGCTTGTTTTCCGCCATTATAGGTGGCGAGACCGGCTCGGACCGGGACCATGTATGCCTGAGGGAGGAATCCCTTGGCCTGAAGTGACGCTAACTTGCTATGCGGGATGGTGCAACTCTCCCAGTCCCCGGGTTTGGGATCGGAGGGGCGAGGGGAGGAGCTGCGACGGCTGGTCATGATGGAATGGACCTTGGCTGGAGGCGCTCCGATGATAACTCGCGGAAAGGAGAAGATGTGGTTTGGACCCAAATCCCCATCCCGTTAAATAGGCGGCTCGTTTATACGGCTAGGGGTGTGGATGTAAAAATTCCCCGGCTTTTTGCATTTGTTTGAACACGTGGAAGACGGCCATTATTGGGCATGGAAGCCGAAGAGCGCTACATTACAAAAATCGGACATTATTCCTACAGGAACACAAGATTTGGAGAGGAACCCGCCTTGCAATGCCGAACAATCTGTGCGCCGGACTCGTCATCATTGAAGCCTGGTTCGGGGGCTACCGAGGGAGTCCTGGATTAGGGGGTGTTCGGGTAGCCGGACTATACCTTCAGCCGGACTCCTGGACTATGAAGATACAAGATTGAAGACTTCGTCCCGTGTCCGGATGGGACTTTCCTTGGCGTGGAAGGCAAGCTTGGCGATGCAGATATTCAAGATCTCCTACCATTGTAACCGACTCTGTGTAACCCTAACCCTATCCGGTGCCTATATAAACCGGAGGGTTGTAGTCCGTAGGCAATCAACTCCATACACAACAATCATACCATAGGCTAGCTTCTAGGGTTTGGCCTCCTTGATCTCGTGGTAGATCTACTCTTGTACTACCCATATCATCAATATTAATCAAGCAGGAGTAGGGTATTACCTCCATCGAGAGGGCCCGAACCTGGGTAAAACAAAGTGTCCCCTGTCTCCTATTACCATCCGGCCTAGACGCACAGTTCGGGACCCCCTACCCGAGATCCGCCGGTTTTGACACCGACAGAAGGCATAGCATATTAATTTGGCAAAATGAAGGCACTTGGATGAGAGTCTGGTTAGAAGAGGAATGATAGACACAACACTCCGGTTAAAACAAGTTAGAGAAGGAATAAGAATGATATAATTTGGACAGCACTCCGACTGTAAATGGAAGGAAATGAACAATAACTTGACAAGATGAGAGGATACTTGACGAAATCAACAGTACACTGTCTTTGGAACTATTGAAAGAATGGCACGAGGGGTAAGAAAGATTTCAGACGGCACTCCGGTTGAGAAGGGATGCAAAAGTTGATAAGATGAGAGAACTTAGATAGAGGGCACGGCACTCTGGTTGAATGGATAAGCAAAAGGAAAGAACATGATCTTTGACAACAAATTGGATGATGGGTCGAAGAGGGCAACATCACATTGCCTCCGGAAGGACGAATAAAAGATATATCATTGGAATAAAAGAATGGAGAAGAAAAGGCCAACTTCTGCAACAACTGATCTTGGAAAACACCCTTCCAAGAAGGTTATAACGGAGTTGTTGGAAAAACCACCAACAAAAAAAAAAAAAGCTTGTAGTGGACTTATGGAGAACATCTCAAAACTATGAGGTGAAATTCTGCCACTACAGAAACAAAAGATTGGATTGATGTCAACAAGGAGATGAGAAGCTTATTTCACCGGGATGATAAATGAAGAACTTGGATCATTTATGCGCACCATAAATAGCAACAATCCTTAGGGAAAGATTTAGGTGAAATATAACCCAAGATAATTCCAACAAAGAGACTAATGGGTTTAAATACCTCATTCTTGATAACAAGTGAATCGTGAAACACGAAAGAAAATTGTCAGGAATGACATAACACCACCTCAAAAGATAAGATAGAAATAATTGCACTTCAGAATGCAAGATGAAGAATACTTGAGCTCCTCTGAAAAGAATCTCGATGAGCACTTCGAGAAGGAATTAAATCCTTGATGAACCATCATGTAGAGCCTCCATGAAGAACTTCGGTAATAAAAGAATGATCAAAAGGAAGTGAAGGATGCAAAGAATAAGATTGAAGGCTTGCAATGAAACTTTGGAGCTTCGCGATGATATAACCGAGAAAAACTTGGAACTCCGGATAGAAAGATGAACAAATGAAATAAAGAATTTTGATGAACCTCCGAAATAAGGAATTGATCATTTGGATGAAACAAGAATAAGAATTACATTATGCTTATCCTTCACCAATTTAAATTGATGACAAGCAACGGATTTGGCATACTACTTATTCTCGTAGAAAGGATAGACATAGCTCAAACTTGAAGAGGCCTTCAACGAACCACCGGTAGGATTTGGAAACAACGAATGGATTGATATGATAATGAAGGAAGAGAACTCTTGAACGAACCACCGTAATACTTGAAAATGAACGAAGAAAAGATAAAGAAACACCGGGGAGAATTAGAAAATGAACGAAGATACACGAGAGAATTTAGATACAAGTGAACGAAGAGATCCCGAGCTGATTAGAGAATACTTGAATGATGCACCGATAAGATTAAGAGAATGAGAGCTGAAAGCTGGAATGAATAATTCTGAGATGATGGGCTTTGGATGAATCAAATCTGAAAAGACTCCTGATTGCTCCGGATAGGTGGAAAGAATTCTCACAATCGAAAATAATTATGAGAGGATGGCATAAGGCTAGAACCATGAATCTTTGAGAGAACGGATAAGATTGAGGAGAAACTCTTCTTCGGTCTTCAAATGTTGAGAATGACGATTAGAAACATCACCATGAATTGTTGAGGCACTCCGGAATGAAAATTAGAAAGGTTGAACCAATGATGGAAAGAATTTGAACATATCTTGAAGAAAAACAAATGACTGATGATAATTCATTCTTACGTCAAACTTTGAAATGAATTTGAGAATAACTCCGGGAAGATTAGAAGAGTCGGGTAAGATCCTGGAAAGGACCTCTGGGTTATGGGCCCACTCAAAAGGAAACACCGTTGAACGATTTAAGAGTGAGATTGCGCTGGATGAATTTAATGGCTTGCATGAGATAACAACCTCGAGATTGGTTGGACAGATCTAGGAATGGAAACTTGAATCTTCTGGGATATCTTTAGCACTCCAGAACAAATGAATAGCGAGAGGTGGATTATTAACAGGTGCAACAGCATGGAAAGCATTTGAAACAATGAAAGGAATATGATCGACAAAGCTTGACTTGAATCCACTGGAGAAGAAAAGAATGAAGAATGATAAACTTGAAGCTCCATTAGTATCTTCCTGAGTATGACCGGATAAGAACATTGACAAAAAAGAATGGAGAGGCTTCACATGAATAAAATGGATACCTGATTAAGACATCTGAATCCTTGAAAGAAAAAGGGGGGGAGGGTGGGAAAACAAATACAACTTGGTACAGATGAAGCAAACACCGTTGCAAAGAACTAAAAATTGAACTCGCGAATGTAGAAATGATCGGATCCACTTGAAGAAGCACACCGGTTGAAAAGGATTGACATGACAATCTCGATTATTAGGAAGGATTAGTATTCACATAGAAATATGAGAACACCGCTTAGGAAAGGTATGGAATCAACACTTGTCATTGAAGCAACTCGAATACCACAACTGAAAACAAAAACAAAGTATTGGCTTGCAAAATAAGACGGAACAAACATATGATAGAGATTTCATCCGAAGTTTTCATGGTGGGGCCCACACGGGCTCGATCATACATCACCATCATGTACAAGGCAGTGCACATGACATACGAAGCATCCCCGAGTCAGCATAGCCAAGGACTCTTTAAGACACAACGAGACCACTGTAAAACCAACCGTGGATAGGCGGACCACTAGACGTCGAACCCCAATCTCATATCATGCATCTGTTGGAAAGATATCATAGGAGCATACTTGAATTCCCACTTATAAACTCCCGAAACTTTCTGGTTATGCAATCAGGTGTTGGGGATACATGGGAAGCATAATATCTCACCCAAAACTAGCAAATCCTACATCCAGCTGTATCCATCCTTCAACACATAACCAAGAAACCTTTGGAAATCATTTACCTCAACCTTCAAAAAGCATCCGTTATACGAGTTATGGCAATACTCCCGAACTCCTGCCCCGGTACTGGGTGGCGTCGAGGTTATCTCACCAACAACTGCATAAAAGAGATTTTCGATGTCGGCGAACTCAGGTATTCCAGAACTGCAATGATAAAATTGTGACGACAACACCTCGGAGCTCAACTCCCCGGGACACCGCTACAACCCCTAAATGTCAGGAGGCACCAAGAACAATGTTCTCATCAAAAAACCATCGGAACGATTCCACGATACCCGCGTGATCCTAATTTTTTTTGTGAAATTTGATGAGAGATGAGTCAAAATTCAACGTCAGGAGGCCTCACCAGAGCGACGAAGGGACCGAGGAGTAAAAAGAATCCTACTCTCCGATATATATATTCCTAAGACTCAAAACATTTTGTTCTAGACTCAACAACGTCAGCGATTCGATCAAGCAGGGGGCTCCTAAGTCGGGGATGGCTCTGATTACCAACTTGTAACACCCACAATGCGGCTATATCTCCCACGTGTCGGGGCACGACTTAGAGGCATAGCCGCATGGTAGGTTTGTCGCAAGAGGGGCGATACGTCACCAACGTATCTATAATTTTTGATTGTTCCATGCTATTATATTATCAACCTTGGATGTTTTATATGCCTTTATATGCTATTTTATATGATTTTTGGGACTAACCTATTAACCTAGAGCCCAGTGCCAATTTCTGTTTTTTCCTTGTTTTAGAGTATCGCAGAAAAGGAAAATCAAACGGAGTCCAATTGACCTGAAATTTCACGGAACTTATTTTTGAAGGAAAGCAACCCGGGAGACTTGGAGTCCACATAAGGGAAGCAACGAGGAAGCCACGAGGCATGGGGGCACACCCACCCCCTGGGCGCGCCCTCCACCCTCGTGGCTCCCCTGACGTACTTCTTCCGCCTATATATCTCCATATACCCTAAAACGATCTGGGAGCACAATAGATCGAGACTTCTGCCGCCAGAAGCCTCTGTAGCCATCGAAAGCCAATCTAGACCCGTTCCGGCACCCTGCCAGAGGGGGAATCCCTCTCCGGTGGCCATCTTTATCATCCCTGCGCTCTCCATGACGAGGAGGGGGTAGTTCTCCCTCTGGGCTGAGGGTATATGTACCAGTAGCTATGTGTTTGATCTCTCTCTCTCTCTCTCGTGTTCTTGATTTGGCACGATCTTGATGTATCGCGAGCTTTGCTATTATAGTTGGATCTTATGTTTCTTCTCCCCCTCTACTCTCTTGTAATGGATTGAGTTTCCCCTTTGAAGTTATCTTATCGGATTGAGTCTTTAAAGATTTGAGAACACTTGGTGTATGTCTTGCCGTGCGTATCTGTGGTGACAATGGGATATCACGTGATTCACTTGATGTATGCTTTGGTGATCAACTTGTGGGTTCCGCCCATGAACCTATGCATAGGGGTTGGCACACGTTTTCATCGCGATTCTCCGGTAGAAACTTTGGGGCACTCTTTGAGGTTCTATGTGTTGGTTGAATAGATGAATATGAGATTGTGTGATGCATATCGTATAATCATACCCACGGATACTTGAGGTGACATTGGAGTATCTAGGTGACATTAGGGTTTTGGTTGATTTGTGTCTTAAGGTGTTATTCTAGTACGAACTCTAGGGCTGTTTGTGACACTTACAGGAATAACCCAATGGATTGATTGGAAAGAATAACTTTGAGGTGGTTTCGTACCCTACCATAATCTCTTTGTTTTTTCTCCGTTATTAGTGACTTTGGAGTGACTCTTTGTTGCATGTTGAGGGATAGTTATATGATCCAATTATGTTATTATTGTTGAGAGGACTTGCGCTAGTGAAAGTATGAACCCTAGGCCTTGTCTCAACGCATTGCAATACCATTTACGCTCACTTTTATCATTAGTTACCTTGCTGTTTTTATATTTTCAGATTACAAAAACCTTTATCTACTATCCATATTGCACTTGTATCACCATCTCTTCGCCGAATTAGTGCACCTATACAATTTCCCATTGTATTGGGTGTGTTGGGGACACAAGAGACTCTTTGTTATTTGGTTGTAGGGTTGTTTGAGAGAGACCATCTTCATCCTACGCCTCCTATGGATTGATAAATCTTAGGTCATCCACTTGAGGGAAATTTGCTAATGTCCTACAAACCTCTGCACTTGGAGGCCCAACAACGTCTACAAGAAGAAGGTTGTGTAGTAGACATCAAGCTCTTTTCTGGCGCTGTTGCCGGTGAGGTGAGTGCTTGAAGGTATATCTTTAGATCTTGCAATCGAATCTTTTTGTTTCTTGTTTTAGCACTAGTTTAGTTTATAAAAGAAAACTACACAAAAAATGGAATTGAGTCTACCTCATACGCTTCATCTTTTTAATATCTTCCGTGAGTATGATGGAAAGGAAATTTGTGCCAAAGTTTTAGAAGAAGAATGCATTAAAATGTTTGGCACTAAATCTTTGAATGATGAGCATGATTGCAATGTTGTTAGTATGAACCCCTTGAATATCCATGGTACTAATGATGATTGCACTAGTTCTGATGAAAATGTCTCCTATAAACATGTCAATTTTTGTGGAGTGCATTGGGTTTGTAAGTACACACCAAATAGGGAAGATAGATATTGCATGAGGCCTAAGTACTTAGAAAATAAATTGTTGCAAGAAAGGCTAGATGATTGTGCTGAAAAATTAAATTTTCTTGGCCGTACTTGTGGAGTTTGCAATGAACAAGGTCATTTAGCTATTCGATGCAAATTGTTTCATGATCTAATCGTGTCCAAAAATTGTGATGACTTGATTTCCCTTGTACATTATAATGAACTCAGTTTGCTTATGGGTTACGAAGAAATGAAACATATAACTAACTATCTTCCAGAATTTGCCCGTCATAAACTTCTTGGCTTTGATCTAGAAGAAATTTATATGTATTGTGCGGTGAATTGTATTGAAAATCCTTATATTGCCAACTACATAAAGAAAAGAAAACAAATACAAGATGAATAGAATACTAATGAAAGGGAAGAGACTTCCCAATACCCTCCTATTATTTCTTATGATGAATCAGGTAATGAGGAGGATCCTTCTATTCAACCAATCTCATTAATGAGGAGCTCCAAAAAGAGGATTGAATCCACACATGATGTGGTGAAGAAGAAGAAAAGAAAAGGAAGAGAGGTAAAAAGATATCTCTACCAAATAATGCTGCTCCTATTACTATTGTGCCTCATGAAAATATAATTGTGGAAGATAATGATACTTCTTATGATCTTGAAAATCTTTTTGGCACTTGCTTGGAAGAATATGATAATTGCTATACTATTGGTGCTATCCATACTATTAATTATGAGAGTGATTATGCTTATGATATGAAAAGGCCCAAGCTTGGGGATGCTATGTTTGATGAAGATGATGTTTTTGAGAATATATTTGCTGCAATTAATGTTTGTCCCAAGCTTGGGGATGCTACGTTTAGTGAAGATGATATTTTTAGTCTCCCAAGTCTTGATATGCAAATTTATAATGATGATAGCATGCCTCCTACCTATGATGATTATTGTGATGATACTTATGCTATAAAAAGTAGTGATTATATTTATAAAACTTGTCATGATTATGATTACCCCTTTTCTGCACATTACTCTTTTAATGTGGAAACAATTTATAGTATTCGGGTCTCTTATGATACTCCCTGTCGGTGTACTAGAGTAGGGGTACCCTAGTATCCCGAACTTGTGCACGGGCAGTCGCAGCATCCCGCGGCAAGGCTTGCCGGGTGACCGCCAAGGTCCTCCGTGGTTCCTTTGGAGCCGTTCAAAGACAAAGTATCCAAGCCAAGGAAACAAGACCCGGCAAGAGGAGCTTGCCAGGAAGGCCAACCAAGGCATCTCAAGGAACTGGACAAGTCCCCGGCAAGAGGAGCTTGCCGGGAAGGCCAACCAAGGCATCTCAAGGAACTTGCCGCGACGCGCCACGCGTCCCGGCAAGGCCCAGTGAGCGACAAGCTCCCGGACGTGACAAGACAACGATCGCGGCAAGGCGCTTGCCGCGGCAAGCCACCACTGTGTCCGCGCTCCAGCATATCCACCAACGTGTCGCTCTGGGACCCTTCCAGGCGTACGTGGCGGGAGGCTGTGCAGCCAGCGGTGCGCGGTGGCAAGCGGCACTGACAAGATTGCCATCGTGGCAAGCGGTGGCGTCCCTGACGGTCCCTTTTGCAATATTTAGGCGACGCAGACGGGCATTTAATGCCCTTGTCCCCTGCCGTCAGGGTTAGGTATGATACACTGTAGCAGGTAGCTGTACCAACCGCAGCACCTTTCCATTTTTACCCTTGTCTACGTTGCCACCTGTCGGTGACCCCTTGAGCATATAAAAGGAGGCCCATGCGCAACGTAGGAAAGGGGAGGGAAAAAGAGAACACTCACGCTCGATCTCGTTAGCTGCTGGAGTGTACTGTAGCACTCCGCGCTCCCGAGCAAGAACTCAATACAAACCACAAAGCAGGAGTAGGGTTTTACGCATCCGTGCGACCCGAACCTGGGTAAACTGCTCGTGTGTTTCGCCTCGATCCACTCTTTGTGCGACCCTCGCCCCCGCCGAACCGAAAGGGACTCGGTCCGCCGGTCCCATAGGTGTTCGTGGATCAGTCCCCCGACACTCCCACTATTCCGAATGAGAAGAATCTTGCTTATGTGGAGAGTAGTAAATTTTCTATGCTTGTAGATCATGAAAAGAATGCTTTAGGTGCTGGTTATGTTGTTGAATTCATTCATGATGCTACTGAAAATTATTATGAGGGAGGAACATATGCTTGTAGTAGTTGCAATAATATCAAGTTTCCTCTCTATGTGCTTAAAGTTTTGAAGTTATGCTTGTTTTGCCTTCCTATGCAAGTTGATTCTTGTTCCCACAAGTTGTTTGCTCACAAAATCCCTATGCATAGGAAGTGGGTTAGACTTAAATGTGCTAGTCATATTCTTCATGATGCTCTCTTTATGTTACAATTCTTATCTTTTATGTGAGCATCATTGAAATCATCATGCCTAGCTAGGGGCGTTAAACGATAGCGCTTGTTGGGAGGCAACCCAATTTTATCTTAGTTCCTTGCTTTTTGTTCCTGTTTAGTAATAAATAATTTATCTATCCTATGTTATTATTGAGGTTTTATGTTTTAATTAGTGTTTGTGCCAAGTAGAACCTTTGGGAAGACTTGGGGAAAGTCTTGTTGATCATGCTGTAAAAAACAGAAACTTTAGCGCTCACGAGAATTGCTGCCATTTTTATTTGGAGAGTGATATTTAGTTAATTATTTTTTAAGATTATTAATAGATAAATGCCTCAGGTCCACCAATTTATTTGAGAATTTTATGAGTTCGAGAAGTATACATTTGATACATATTACTACAGACTGTTCTGTTTTTGACAGATTCTGTTTTTCGTGTGTTGTTTGCTTATTTTGATGAATCTATGGCTAGTAAAATAGTTTATAAACGATAGAGAAGTTGGAATACAGTAGGTATTACACCAATATAAATAAAGAATGAGTTGATTACAGTACCTTGAAGTGGTGATTTATTTTCTTATACTAACGGAGCTTACGAGTTTTCTGTTAAGTTTTGTGTTGTGAAGTTTTCAAGTTTTGGGTGAAGATTCAATGGACTATGGAATAAGGAGTGGCAAGAGCCTAAGCTTGGGGATTCCCAAGGCACCCCAAGGTAATATTCAAGGACAACAAAGAGCCTAAGCTTGGGGATGCCCCGGAAGGCATCCCCTCTTTCGTCTTCGTTCATCGGTAACTTTACTTGGAGCTAGATTTTTATTAGCCACATGATATGTGTTTTGCTCGGAGCGTCATTTTATTTACTTTTGTTTTGCTTGCTGTTTGAATAAAATACCAAGATATGAAATTCTTAAATGTTAGAGAGTCTTCACATATTTGCATAATTATTCAACTACTCATTGATCTTCACTTATATCTTTCGGAGTAGTTTGTCTTTTGCTCTAGTGCTTCACTTATATCTTTTTAGAGCACGGCGGTGATTTTATTTTGAAGAAATAGATGAACTCTGATGTTTCACTTATATTATTTTGAGAGTCTTTATAACATCATGGTAGTTTGCTTTGGTTATGAATTTAGTCCTAATATGATGGGCATCCAAGAGGGATATAATAAAAACTTTCATATAAAGTGCATTGAATACTATGAGAAGTTTGATGCTTGATGATTGTTTTGAGATATGATGATGGTGATATTAGAGTCATGCTAGTTGAGTAGTTGTGAATTTGAGAGATATTTGTGTTGAAGTTTGTGATTCCCATAGCATGCACGTATGGTGAACCGTTATGTGATGAAGTCGGAGCATGATTTATTTATTGATTGTCTTCCTTATGAGTAGCGGTCGGGGATGAGCGATGGTCTTTTCCTACCAATCTATCCCCCTAGGAGCATGCGCGTATTACTTTGTTCAGATAACTAATAGATTTTTGCAATAAGTATGTGAGTTCTTTATGACTAATGCTGAGTCCATGGATTATACGCACTCTCAC
Source organism: Triticum urartu (assembly GCF_003073215.2). NCBI lineage: Eukaryota > Viridiplantae > Streptophyta > Magnoliopsida > Poales > Poaceae > Triticum > Triticum urartu. The sequence continues at coordinate 1,403,833 of NC_053023.1, forward strand.
CCTTCCACCATTGCTAGCCTCTCTAATACCACGCACCTTTCGCCGGTATCATAAACCCACCATATACCTTCCTCAAAACAGCCACCATACCTACCTATTATGGCATTTCCATAGCCATTCCGAGATATATTGCCATGCAACTTTCCACCGTTCCGTTTACTATGACACGCTCCATCATTGTCATATTGCTTTGCATGATCATGTAGATGACATTGTATTTGTGGCAAAGCCACCATTCATAATTCTTTCATACATGTCACTCATGCATCATTGCACATCCCGGTACACCGCCGGAGGCATTCATATAGAGTCATATCTTGTTCTAAGTATCGAGTTGTAATTCTTGAGTTGTAAGTAAATAAAAGTGTGATGATCATCATTATTAGAGCATTGTCCCAGTGAGGAAAGGATGATGGAGACTATGATCCCCCCCACAAGTCGGGATGAGACTCCAGACGAAAATAAATAAATAAAAGAGGCCAAAGAAGCCCAAATAAAAAAAAGAAGAGAAAAGAGGCCATAAAAAAGAGAAGGCCCAAATAAATAAAAAATAAAAAAATAAAAAAATGAGAGAAAAAGAGAGAAGGGACAATGCTACTATCCTTTTACCACACTTGTGCTTCAAAGTCGCACCATGATCTTCATGATAGAGAGTCTCCTATGTTGTCACTTTCATATACTAGTGGGAATTTTTCATTACAGAACTTGGCTTGTATATTCCAATGATGGACTTCCTCATAATGCCCTAGGTCTTCGTGAGCAAGCAAGTTGGATGCACACCCACTAGTTTCTTTTGTTGAGCTTTCATACACTTATAGCTCTAGTGCATCCGTTGCATGGCAATCCCTACTCACTCACATTGATATCAATTGATGGGCATCTCCATAGCCCGTTAGTATGCCTAGTTGATGTGAGACTATCTTCTCCCTTTTATCTTCTCCACAACCACCATTCTATTCCACCTATAGTGCTATGTCCGTGGCTCACGCTCATGTATTGTGTGAAGATTGAAAAAGTTTGAGAACATCAAAAGTATGAAAAAATTGCTTGGCTTGTCGTCGGGGTTGTGCACGATTTAAATACTTTGTGTGGTGAAGATGGAGCATAGCCAGACTATATGATTTTGTAGGGATAGCTTTCTTTGGCCATGTTATTTTGAGAAGACATGATTGCTTTATTAGTATGCTTGAAGTATTATTATTTTTATGTCAATATTAAACTTTTGTCTTGAATCTTATGGATCTAAATATTCTTGCCACAATAAAGAGAATTACATGGATAAATATGTTAGGTAGCATACCACATCAAAAATTCTGTTTTTATCATTTACCTACTCGAGGACGAACATGAATTAAGCTTGGAGGTGCTGATACGTATCCTACGTATCTATAATTTTTGATTGTTCCATGCTATTATATTATCAACCTTGGATGTTTTATATGCCTTTATATGCTATTTTATATGGTTTTTGGGACTAAGCTATTAACCTAGATCCCAGTGCCAGCTTCTGTTTTTTCATTGTTTTAGAGTATCGTAGAAAAGGAAAATCAAACAGAGTCCAATTGACCTGAAACTTCACGGAACTTATTTTTGGAAGGAAAGCAACTCGGGAGACTTGGAGTCCACGTAAGGGAAGCAACAAGGAAGCCACGAGGCAGGGGGCACGCCCACCCCCCTGGGCGCGCCCTCCACCCTCGTGTGTCCCTCGTGGCTCCCCTGACGTACTTCTTCCGCCTATATCTCCATGTACCCTAAAACGATCTGGGAGCACAATAGATCGGGAGTTCCGCCGCCAGAAGCCTCCGTAGCCACCGAAAGCCAATCTAGACCCGTTCCGGCACCCTACCGGAGGGGGAATCCCTCTCCAGTGGCCATCTTCATCATCCCGGCGCTCTCCATGACGAGGAGGGAGTAGTTCTCCCTCGGGGCTGAGGGTATGTACCAGTAGCTATGTGTTTGATCTCTCTCTCTCTCTCTCATGTTCTTGATTTGGCACGCTCTTGATGTATCGCGAGCTTTGCTATTATAGTTGGATCTTATGTTTCTTCTCCCCCTCTACTCTCTTGTAATGGATTGAGTTTCCCCTTTGAAGTTATCTTATCGGATTGAGTCTTTAAAGATTTGAGAACACATGGTGTATGTCTTGCCGTGCATATCTGTGGTGACAATGGGATATCACGTGATTCACTTGATGTATGTTTTGGTGATCAACTTGCGGGTTCCGCCCATGAACCTATGCATAGGGGTTGGCACACGTTTTCGTCGAGATTCTCCGGTAGAAATTTTGGGGCACTCTTTGAGGTTCTATGTGTTGGTTGAATAGATGAATCTGAGATTGTGTGATGCATATCGTATAATCATACCCACGGATACTTGAGGTGACATTGGAGTATCTAGGTGACATTAGGGTTTTGGTTGATTTGTGTCTTAAGGTGTTATTCTAGTATGAACTCTAGGGCTGTTTGTGACACTTATAGGAATAGCCCAACGGATTGATTGGAAAGAATAACTTTGAGGTGGTTTCGTACCCTACCATAATATCTTCATTTGTTCTCCGCTATTAGTGACTTTGGAGTGACTCTTTGTCGCATGTTGAGGGATAGTTATATGATCCAATTATGTTATTATTGTTGAGAGGACTTGCACTAGTGAAAGTATGAACCCTAGGCCTTGTTTCAACGCATTGCAATACCGTTTACGCTCACTTTTATCATTAGTTACCTTGCTGTTTTTATATTTTCAGATTACAAAAACCTTTATCTACTATCCATATTGCACTTGTATCACCATCTCTTCGCCGAACTAGTGCACCTATACAATTTACCATTATATTGGGTGTGTTGGGGACACAAGAGACTCTTTGTTATTTGGTTGCAGGGTTGTTTGAGAGAGACCATCTTCATCCTACGTCTCCTATGGATTGATAAATCTTAGGTCATCCACTTGAGGGAAATTTGCTACTGTCCTACAAACCTCTGCACTTGGAGGCCCAACAACGTCTACAAGAAGAAGGTTGTGTAGTAGACATCAAGGGGTAATCTTCACACAATCCCATGTACTGAATAAGAAAGGGATAAAGAGTTGGCTTACAATCGCCACTTCACACAAATACAAGTTAAACATACATCATCCAGAATACACTCAAAGGTCCGACTACGGAACCAAAATAAAAGAAGACAACCCCAATTGCTAGATCCCCGATCGTCCCAACTGGGCTCCACTACTGATCAATAGGAAACGAAACAACACAACGAACAAAATCTTCATCGAGCTCCCACTCGAGCTGGGTTGCGTCACCTACACTGGTATCGTCGGCACCTGCATCTGGTTTTTTGAAGTAAGTCACGGGGACTCAGCAATCTCACACCCGCGAGATCAAGACTATTTAAGCTTATGGGCAGGGAAAAGGTAGTGAGGTGGAGCTGCAGCAAGCAATAGCATATATGGTGGCTAACTTACGCAAACGAGAGCGAGAAGAGAAGCAAAGCTCGGTCGTGAACTAAAAGTGATCAAGAAGTGATCCTAAAAGCTACTTTCGTTCAAGCATAACACGAGAACCGTGTCCACTTCCCGGACTCCGCCGGAAAGAGACCATCACGGCTACACACGCGGTTGATGCATTTTAATTAAGTTAAGTGTCAAGTTTTCTACAACTGGATATTAAGAAATTCCCATATGCCCATAACCGCGGGCACGGCTTTCGAAAGTTCAAAACCCTGCAGGGGTGTCACAACTTAGCCCATCACAAGCTCTCACGGTCAACGAAGGATATTCCTTCTCCCAGGAAGACCCGATCAGACTCGGAATCCCGGTTACAAGACATTTCGACAATGGCAAAACAAGACCAGCAAAGCCGCCCGAATGTGCCGTCAAATCCCGATAGGAGCTGCACATATCTCGTTCTCAGGGCACACCGGATGAGCCAGGCGTCGGGTTGGCATAGACCCTAGTTGCCCAGGGGGCGCCGGACATCGCTCAGGTTGGACCAACACTTAGAGTAGCACTGGCCGGGGGGGGGGGGGGGGGGTTAAATAAAGATGACCCTCAGGAGCGCGACTCCCAAGGGAAAAGTAGGTGGTGGTGAGGCAAATGGTAAAACCAAGGTTGGGCCTTGCTGGAGGAGCTTTATTCAAAGCGAACTGTCAAGGGGTCCCCATAACACCCAATCATGTAAGGAACACAAAATCAAGGAACATAACACCGGTATGACGGAAACTAGGGCGGCAAGAGTGGAACAAAACACCAGGCATAAGGCCGAGCCTTCCACCCTTTACCAAGTATATAGATGCATTAAAGTAAACAAGATATAATAATGATATCCCAACAATATCCATGTTCCAACAAGGAATAAACTTCATCTTCACCTGCAACTAACAACGCTATAAGTGGGGCTGAGCAAAGCGGTAACATAGCCAAACAACGGTTTGCTAGGACAAGGTGGGTTAGAGGCTTGACATGGCAATATGGGAGGCATGATAAAGCAAGTGGTAGGTATCGCGGCATAGCAATAGAGCGAGCAACTAGCAAGCAAAGATAGAAGTGATTTCGAGGGTATGGTCATCTTGCCTGAGATCCCGCAAGGAAGAAGAACGAGTCCATGAAGAAGGAAAATGGACGTAGTCGAACGAATCCTCTCAAACGCGACGTTATCGGAAACCAACCCGAAGAAGCAACACCGGAAAGAAGCAAACAACATAGTAAACAACCATCACATGAACATGGCATGATGCACAACCAAGTATGATGCATGTCCGGTTAAATATGCATGGCATGGCAAAGTGCACAAACAAAACTATAAGTTAAGTGGAGCTCAACATGCAACGAGATGCATATTGACAAAACACCACATCCTTTTATTTAGTTCGCTCTTGGTTATGTACTCATCAATATTAAATGTTGTTACACATTGCAAGGGGTGAAGCATAATTAAACTAACTATCTAGTCAAGTTTAAATGAGGACGGAAATAACCAACACCAATTCCGAAAACTCCTCATGTGCATATTTTAGGTTTGGTACTGTTCTGCCCTAAACCATATTTTAGAGTTGTTAAACATGCAAAGAGATGCCACCATGTTAAACTATGCATTTTTCTACCCCATTTACATATAAAGTTTATTAAATTTGGAGCTACAGTTATTTAGTTATGAATTAAATCATTTTAACATGGCAATTAAGCAAATAAATGCAAACAATAGTTTAAACATTTTAAACATGGATGAAAGTGGCATATTATGAAACTAGACAAAAAACTAAGCATTTTACATATAAAGTTTGTTTTAATCCGATCCACGGTTTGTGAGTTATTATATGCATGAACTCTAGGGACTTTTCTGTAAAACTGGAAGCCGCTGAAAAAATGACAAAATCGCCAGATCTGAAAAAAAAACCATTACGGGCCAAAACAAGAACTGGCCCAACAGCAGGAAAAAAAGGTGGGGCGCTGGGGGCGGCCTCACCCATGGGCTTGGCCCATGAGTTGGAGGGGAAGCAGGCCAGGGCGCTGCTGGGCCTTGGAGGCTGAGCGAGGCATGGAAGCAGTTGGGCCGTGGCGCGGTCAACGCTCGGAGCAGGGACGTGTCGTCCCGTCCCGCTCAAAGCAGGGGAAGCGGGCCGCGACTGGAACTTGGCGACGGCAAGACAAGCGAAGTTAGCGGCGCCAGGTGGTATTTGGGCTGAGGCGAGGTGGAGGGAGGCGGACGACGCGGATCCGGCGGGGACAGGCTGGAGCTGGCCAGATCTAGCAGCGGGGGGTGACGAACGGGCGGTGGCCATGGCGGTTGAGGATAACGGGAGGCGCGGCCATGGCTTCGGGCTCCGTGGGTCATGCAGGTCCAGAGAGAAGGGCGCGTGAGGGAAGGAGGAAGAGGAGCAGGGAAAGAAGAGGGATTACAGGGCCAGCTGGCCTGGCGCTGCTGCTCGCCGGCGGCTCACGATGGCGGAAGGCGCACGGAAGGAGCAGCGGTGCTGGTTGCCTACTCCGGCGAGCACGGACTCCGGGGAGCAACCTGAGGCGACGGCAGGGGCGCGAGCGTCCTCTTCTACTCGAACTGAAGTAGAGCAGCGATGGCGACAGCTTGAAGGAAGGGTCGTGGGGCACGGCGGCAGCTGCACATCAAAACGGGAGAAGAGGGAGGGAGATGAGCACGGGCAGCAGGGGAAGGAAAGAAAGAAGGAACGGGAGATGAGGCGAGAGGCTGGCTCCGGTGCTGCTACTGGTGTTGGCTCGGGGCTCGGGCTGGATTGGTGGGGATTGACGGATGGAAGGATCGGTGGTGGCCGGTTGGCTCGGTGAAGAAAATGAGGAAGATGGAGGGGAGATCTCAAGGGGAACTCGGTGGAATTAGGTTTTTGGCTCCGTCCCTGTTCATTTGGGGGTACGTAGGTATATATAGGAGGAAGAAGTACGTCGGAGGAGCTCCGAGGGGCCCACGAGGCAGGGGGCGCCCTAGGGGGGGCGCCCCCCACCCTCGTGACCGCCTCTCTGATGCCTTGGCGTAGGGTCCAAGTCTCCTGGATCACGTTCAGTGAGAAAATCACGTTCCCGAAGGTTTCATTCTGTTTGGACTCCGTTTGATATTCCGTTTCTTTGAAACACTGAAATAGGCAAAAAACAACAATTCTGGGCTGGCCTCCGGTTAATAGGTTAGTTCCAAAAATAATATAAAACTGGAAAATAAAGCCCAATATAGTCCAAAATAGTAGATAATATAGCATGGAGCAATCAAAAATTATAGATACGTTGGAGACGTATCAGGCATCCCCAAGCTTAATTCCTGGTCGTCCTCGAGTAGGTAAACGATAAAAGAGAATTTTTGATGCAGAGTGCTACTTGGCATAATTTCAATGCAAATCTTCTTGATTGTGGTATGAATATTCAGATTAGGAAGATTCAAGACAAAAGTTCATATTGACATAGAGAATAATAATACTTCAAGCAAACCAACCAAGCAATTATGTTTTCTTAAAGTAACATGGCCAAAGAAAGTTTATCCCTACAAAATCATATAGTTTAGTCATGCTCCATTTTCGTCACACAAGAATGCTCTCATCATGCACAACCCCGATGACAAGCCAAGCAATTGTTTCTTACCTTAATAATTTCAAACTCATAAACTTTCACGCAATACATGAGCGTGAGCCATGGATATAGCACTATGGGTGGAATAGAATATAATGAGGGGGGTTATGTGGAGAAGACAAAAAAGGAGAAAGTCTCACATCAACGAGGCTAATCAATAGGCTATGGAGATGCCCATCGATTGATGTTAATGCAAGGAGTAGGTATTGCCATGCAACGGATGCACTAGAGCTATAAATGTATGAAAGCTCAACAAAAGAAACTAAGTGTGTGTGCATCCAACTTGCTTGCTCACGGAGACCTAGGGCACTTGAGGAGGCCCATTGTTGGAATATACAAGCCAAGTTCTATAATGAAAATTCCCACTAATATATGAAAGTGATAACTCAAGAGACTCTCTATATGAAGAACATGCTGCTACTTTGAAGCACAAGTGTGAAAAAAAAGATAGTAACATTGTCCCTTTTTTGGGGTCTTCCTTTTTTTCTTTGGCCTTTCCCTTCCTTTTTTTGGGGACAATGCTCTATTGAATGATGATCATCACACTTCTATTTATTTACAACTCAATGATTACAACTCGATACTAGAACAAAGTATGACTATATGGATGCCTCCGGCAGTGTACCGGGATATGCAATGAATCAAGAGTGACAAGTATGAAAAATTATGAACGGGGGCTTTGCCACAAATACTATGTCAACTACATGATCATGCTAAGCAATATGACAATGATGAATGTGTCATGATAAACTGGATGGTGGAAAGTTGCATGGCAATATATCTCGGAATGGCTATGGAAACGCCATAATAGGTAGGTATGGTGGCTGTTTTCAGGAAGATATAAGGAGGTTTATGTGTGAAAGAGCGTATAATATCACAGGGTTTGGATGCACCGGCAAAGTTTGCACCAACTCTCGATGTGAGAAAGGGCAATGCACGGTACCATAGAGGCTAGCAATGATGGAAGGGAGAGAGTACGTATAATCCATGGACTCAACATTAGTCATAAAGAAATCATATACTTATTGCAAAAATCTACAAGCCATCAAAAACCAAAGTATTACGCGCATGCTCCTAGGGGGATAGATTGGTAGGAAAAGACCATCGCTCGTCCCCAACCGCCACTCGTAAGGAGGACAATCAAATAACACCTCATGTTTCAAATTTGTTACATAATGTTAACATACATGCATGCTACGGGACTTGCAAACTTCAACACAAGCACTCCTCAAATTCACAACTACTCAACTAGCATGACTTTGATATTATTACCTCCATATCTCAAAACAATTATCAAGCATCCAACTTTTCTTAGTATTCAACACACTCAAAAGAAAATTACCATGGTATTAAGACTATCAAAATAATTTAAGTGAAGCATGAGATATCAATAGTTTCTTTAAAACAAATCCACCACCGTGCTCTAAAAGATCTAAGTGAAGCACATACAGCAAAATTATAACGCTCAAAAGATATAAGTGAAGCGCATAGAGTATTCTATCAAATTCTAATTCATGTATGGCTCTATCAAAAGGTGTGTACTGCAAGGATGATAGTGGAATACTAACAAACAAAGACAAAAATAATACAAGACGCTCCAAGCAAAACACATATCATGTTGGTGAATAAAAATATACCTCCAAGTAAATTACCGATGGAAGTAGACGAAAGAGGGGATGCCTTCCGGGGCATCCCCAAGCTTTGGCTTTTAGGTGTCCTTAGATTATCTTGGGGGTGCCATGGGCATCCCCAAGCTTAGGCTCTTGCCACTCCTTGTTCCATAATCCATCACAAGAATTCACCCAAAACTTGAAAACTTCACAACACAAAACTCAAAAGAAATCTCGTGAGCTCCGTTAGAGAAAGAAAACAAAAGACCACTTCAAGGTACTATAATGAACTCATTCTTTATTTATATTGGTGTTAAACCTACTGTATTCCAACTTCTCTATGGATTATAAACTATTTTACTAGCCATAGATTCATCAAAATAAGCAAACAACACACGAAAACCAGAATCTGTCAAAAACAGAACAGTCTTTAGTAATCTGTAACTAAAGCAAACTTATGTAACCCCAAAAATTCTAAAATAAATTGCTGGACGTGAGGAATTTATCTGTTAATCATCTGCAAAAAGAATTAACTAAATATCACTGTCCAAATAAAAATTACAGCAGTTCTCGTGAGCGCTAAAGTTTCTGTTTTTTACAGCAAGTTCAACAAGACTTTCCCCAAGTCTTCCCAACGGTTCTACTTGGCACAAACACTAATTAAACACAAAAAACACAACCAAAACATAGGCTAAATAATTTATTTATTACTAAACATGAGCTAAAAACAAGGAATAAAAATAAAATTGGGTTGCCTCCCAACAAGCGCTATCGTTTAACGCCCCTAGCTAGGCATAACAAGCAATGATAGATCTAGGTATTGCCATAATAGTAAGATAGATTATTAAAACTCATTTCATATTCTCTACGTTCGGCAGCAAGTTTTCTTTGAGGCAAGCAAAAGTAATCAAAAGGGCTAAATTTAATAGGACAGAAGTCCCCAAGATCAACCTTGGGAGGTATAGGTTCCTCGTTTGGCCCTTCATAATGCACAACCAATTCATCATAATAAGCATTCTTTTGACAGAACTTTGTGAGCCTATATTCAAGAGAATATCCTAGTTCATTATTTTTAATAGCCAAATCATCATTAAGTTCAGAAATTCTATCAACTAAAACATGGTAGGAACCCTTTTTCTAAGATTTTCATTGAAAGCAACATAGTCTAGAGATTGAAAACGCATTATTTCTTCTTGATCAAAGAGGATAGCCTCTATGGGAGGACGGCAAGCGTCCACCCTATAATGCGCAAAGATTTCTTTGGCTTCTTTTATTATGAATCTAAACTCATGAGCCAAGAAGATAGTAGCGTCATGCTTAACAGAAGAATGCTCAATATTAGAAAATTCCAGAAAAATCCTTTGTATGGAAGGATGCATGTGCATGAATTGTCTTTCAAGTTCAACTACAAGCATGGCAATAGCGTCCGCAAGACTACTAGTTCTGTGAAGGATAGAACTACCCATAGAAGGTAAAGCACCGACACAAGTAATGAAATCTTGAATAACTCCTTTTCCAATAATATTACGACTACCAACATGGAATATTTTTGTATGAAAGATGGTAGGTTCTTTAGCAAGAGCATCAGAATTTTTCATGATATTATTATTGTCCATATCGACAATAATTTCCCTGATTTCAGACATACAGGCAGAAGGTAAAGGACTTGACATAACGACAAGCAAACGAACTAGCACACGAGCAAACAAGAGAGAAACGGGCAAAGGAGGCAAATAGAGAGGGAGGATAGAAAGAGAGAGAGGGCGAATAAAACGGCAAGGGTGAAGTGGGGGAGAGGAAAACGAGAGGCAAATGGCAAATAATGTAATGCGAGAGATAGGGATTGTGATGGGTACTTGGTATGTTGACTTTTTGCGTAGACTCCCCGGCAACGGCGCCAGAAATTCTTCTTGCTACCTCTTGAGCTTGCGTTGGATTTCCCCGAAGAGGAAGGGATGATGCAGCAGAGTAGCGTAAGTATTTCCCTCAGTTTTTGAGAACCAAGGTATCAATCCAGTAGGAGGCCACGCTCAAGTCCCTCGTACCTGCACAAAACAATAGCTACTCGCAACCAACGCGATTAGGGGTTGTCAATCCCTTCACCGTCACTTACGAGAGTGAGATCTGATAGATATAATATTTTTGGTATAAAGATGCAAAGTAAAAGTAAAAAGCAAAGTAAAAAAGCAAAGCAAGATTAAAGTGATGGAGATTGATATGATGAGAATAGACCCGTGGGCCATAGGTTTCACTAGTGGCTTCTCTCAAGAGCATAAGTATTCTACGGTGGGTGAACAAATTACTGTTGAGCAATTGACAGAATTGAGCATAGTTATGAGAATATCTAGGCATGATCATGTATATAGGCATCACGTCCGTGACAAGTAGACCGAAACTATTCTGCATCTACTACTATTACTCCACTCATCGACCGCTATCCAGCATGCATCTAGAGTACTAAGTTAAAAACAGAGTAACGCTTTAAGCAAGATGACATGATGTAGAGAGATAAATTCATGCAATATGAAATAAACCCCATCTTGTTATCCTCGATGGCAATGATGCAATACGTGCCTTGCTGCCCCTTCTGTCACTGGAAAAGGACACCACAAGATCGAACCCAAAGCTAAGCACTTCTCCCAAGGCAAGAACTACCAATCTAGTTGGCCAAACCAAATGGATAATTCGAAGAGACTTGCAAAGATAACTAATCATACACAAAAGAATTCAGAGAAGATTCAAATATTATTCATATATAAACTTGATCATAAACCCACAATTCATCGGTCTCAACAAACACACCGCCAAAAGAAGATTGTATTGAATAGATCTCCACAAGAGAGGGGGAGAACTTTGTATTGAGATCCAAAAAGAGAGAAGAAGCCATCTAGCTACTAACTATGGACCCGAAGGTCTGAGGTAAACTACTCACACTTCATCGGAGAGGCTATGATGATGTAGAAGCCCTCCGTGATGACGGCTGTCGGTGTCAAAACCGGCGGATCTCGGGTAGGGGGTCCTGAACTGTGCGTCTAGGCCGGATGGTAACAGGAGGCAAGGGACACGAAGTTGTACCCAGGTTCGGGACCTCTTGATGGAGGTAAAACCCTACGTCCTGCTTGATTAATATTGATAATATGGGTAGTACAAGAGTAGATCTACCACGAGATCGGAGAGGCTAAACCCTAGAAGCTAGCCTATGGTATGATTGTTGATGTGTATGTTGTCCTACGAACTAAAACCCTCCGGTTTATATAGACACCGGAGAGGGTTAGGGTTACATAGAGTCGGTTACAATGGTAGGAGATCTGAACATCCGTATCGCCAAGCTTGCCTTCCACGCCAAGGAAAGTCCCTTCCGGACACGGGACTGAGTCTTCAATCTTGTATCTTCATAGTCCAGGAGTCCGGCTGAAGGTATAGTTGGGCTATCCGAACACCCCCTAATCCAGGACTCCCTCAACGGCCCTCTCCGGCGGAGCTCCGGAAAAGGCCCCAAGATGGGATATCGTGGATACAGAAAGTTGCGGCGGTGGAATTAGGTTTTTGGCTCCGTCCCCGTTCGTTTGGGGGTACGTAGGTATATATAGGAGGAAGAAGTACGTCGGAGGAGCTCCGAGGGGCCCACGAGGCAGGGGCGGGCCCTAGGGGGGCGCCCCCACCCTCGTGACCGCCTCTCTGATGCCTTGGTGTAGGGTCCAAGTCTCCTGGATCACGTTCGGTGAGAAAATCACGTTCCCGAAGGTTTCATTCCGTTTGGACTCTGTTTGATATTCCGTTTCTTCGAAAGACTGAAATAGGCAAAAAACAGCAATTCTGGGCTAGGCCTCCGGTTAATAGGTTAGTCCCAAAAATAATATAAAAGTGGAAAATAAAGCCCAATATAGTCCAAAATAGTAGATAATATAGCATGGAGCAATCAAAAATTATAGATACGTTGGAGACATATCATTCTTCGCTTAATGTTCCCTTGCACTAACAATGCAGCTGAGTATGAGGCCTTGCTCCACGGTCTTCGGATGGACTTAAGCCGGGTTAAGTGTTTCAGTGACTCGGACCTGGTGGCTCAACAGGTGTCTGGCACTTGGGTTTCCAAGGACCCACTCATGGCTGCATATCGACGAGAGGTGGACATAGTGGCTGGTCATTTCAAGGGTTATCAAGTTGACCATATAGACCGGAGAAAGAATGAAGCGGCGGACGCTTTAAGTCGCCTAGGCTCTCAGCGTAAACCAGTCCCACCTAATGTCTTCCTCGACGTACTACATAATCCATCGGTCACGATACCAACAGAGGAGGAGTTGGCTATTCCTGACCCGGAGGCCCAGTTGGTGGCGGCTTTGCATGTTAAACCGGATTGGACAGTCCCGTACTTGGCTTACATGATCCGTGGCAAGTTACCGGAGGATGAAACCTTGGCCCGACAGATAATCCGGTGATCCAAGTCAATGACCATTATGAATGGGGAGTTACATCGTTACAGCGTTACAGGAGCAATTCAGTGTTGCGTGTCTCCTCAAGAGGGTTGTGAGATTTTTGCGAGAAATCCACGAAGGAGATTGTGGTCACCACGCCGGTTCAAAATCCTTGGTGGCTAAGGCTTTTCGTCACGGCTTCTACTGGTTGACGGCTCATGCTGATGAAGAGGATTTAGTAAAGAGGTGTGACGATTGTCAGAAGTGTAACACCCTCGATGTGGCTATATCTCCCACGTGTCGAAGCACAACTTAGAGGCATAACTGCATTGAAAGCAATGTCGCAAGTGAGGTAATCTTTGCAAACAACCCATGTAATACATAAAGGGAAAGAGATACATAGTTGGCTTACAATCGCCACGTCACACAATAGCATAAATAAGTCATTACATTCATCCAAATACACTCAAGGTCTGACTATGGAACCAAAATAAAGATAAACCCCAAATGCAACATAGCCCCCGATCGCCCTAACTGGGCACCACTACTGATCATCTGGAAAAGACACGTAGTATCGTCCTGAGTCCTCATCAAACTCCCACTTGAGCTCAGTTGAATCTCCTGGAATGGTATCATCGGTCCCTGCATCTGGTTTTGGAAGGAATTTGTGAGTCACGGGGTGTCGGTGTCAAAACCGGCGGATCTCGGGTAGGGGGTCCCTAACTGTGCGTCTAGGCCGGATGGTAATAGGAGGCAGGGAACACAATGTTCTACACAGGTTCGAGCCCTCTTGATGGAGGTAAAACCCTACTTCCTGCTTGATTAATATTGATGATATGGGTAGTACAAGAGTAGATCTACCACGAGATCAGAGAGGCTAAACCCTAGAAGCTAGCCTATGGTATGATTGTATGTTGTCCTACGGACTAAAACCCTCCGGTTTATATAGACACCGGAGAGGTTAGGTTTACACAAGGTCGGTTACAAAGGAGGAGATATACATATCCGTATTGCCTAGTTTGCCTTCCACGCCAAGGAGAGTCCCATCTGGACACAAGACGAAGTCTTCAATCTTGTATCTTCATAGTCTAACAGTCCGGCCAATGGAGATAGTCTGGATGTCCGGAGACCCCCTAATCCAAGACTCCCATAGTAGCCCCTGAACCAGGCTTTCAATGACGATGAGTCCGGCGCGCAGTATTGTCTTCGGCATTGCAAGGCGGGTTCCTCCTCCGAATACACCACGGAAGAATTTTGAATATAAGGATAGTGTTCAACCCTGCAAAATAAGTTCCACATGCCACCGTAGAGAGAATAATATTTTCACAAATCCAATTTGCTGACTTGTTTTGGCAACATGACATTACGTCACGGCCCGGTGATTATTCAAACAGTTTCCTCTAACTAGCCCCACACATAACGCGAGGCAGTTTTTTGACACATCTTGTCAAAACAGAGATCGTGTCCCCTATTACGGGATTCTCATCAATACGGGCGTGGGTAACCCAACCGCGCCATCGATTACGGCACATGGGGGACGAGCGAGTTTTACCAGGCTAGTGAGGACGCATAGTTTCGTCCGCCCATATAAAGGGATAAGGATTTACTTTTTCATCCACGCCTTCTTCCTCCTTTGCTCATCCACCTTCGCATACTCGAGCTCTAGCGCCCAAGTTCGCATTTCCCACCTCGACCTTCTCCAACCATGTCCGGAGCGGGAGGCGGGTGGATGGTCTCCTCCATCACGGAGGGACACGTCAAGAAGTTGCGGAGAGCCGGATACTTGCCCGACGGCATCGCGCATCGGCTCCCATAGGAGGGGCAGCTCATCCCCACCCCCAGGCCCAATGAGAGGGTGGTGTTCCTCTCCCATTTCCTCCGCGGACTGGGATTTCCTCTCCACCCATTCGTCCGAGGGCTCATGTTCTACTACGGCCTGGATTTCCACGATCTGGCCCTGAACTTCATCCTCAACATCTCGGCATTTATCGTCGTGTGCGAGGCTTTCCTCCGCATCAGGCCCCACTTTGGCTTATGGCTGAAGACCTTCAACGTCAAGCCGAAGGTAGTGAGCAGCCGCTAGGCGGAGTGCGGAGGCGCTATGGTGGGCAAGATGCCCAACGTCACATGGCTCGAGGGCTCCTTCGTGGAGACAATAAAGGGATGGCAATCGGGGTGGTTATACATCACCGAGCCGCGCGACCCTTCATGGGTAGCGCCCCCCGAATTCTGATCTGGCTTCCCCACATGACTCACCTCCTGGCAAGAGAACGGCCTGTCCTGGGGTAGATCGAGAGAGCTGACCGGACTCCAAACATGTATTCAAAACAGGGTCAACAAGAAGCTCAAACTCGTCAACGTAATCCAGGTCATGCTCATCCGCCGGATTCTCCCGTGCCAACAACGGGCCTTCAACTTGTGGGAGTTCGACCCGGCGCCACACCGAACTCTGAACAGGCTCTTCGACACAACTCACGAAGATGCCTGGAGGGTGTTGTTCAAGAGCGCCGAGGTCCCCCCTCCCACTACTGAGGATCGCCGATTCAGCGCGAAGCGCCAAGCCAGTTTGGTAAGCTGCTTTACCTCTTACAGGATACTTGTTTTTCATAGCTTGACTCCATGCGGGATCTAAACTCCCGTACCTTTGACAGGACTGGCAGGAGACGGCCGGACAGATCGATTGTCCGGCTCCTTTGCCTGAAGGCCCAGCAAATGCTCTTTTGATGAAGATGCTGACCCCAGCTCCTTATACGGTGCCGCAGAAGACCAAGAAGGCCAAGGGAACCCGAAAGAGTTCCCGGCGCCAGACGTCATCAGACTCACCGTCCGATGACTCTACGGCACACTCCTCCCCCGAAGACGAGGAGGCAGAAGAAGACGCTCCCCCTCCAGACGGGGGAGACAAGAAGAGGAAGGCCGCCCCAACTGGGGATGCCGAAGGGTCCAAGAAGGGAAGGACTCTCCTTCCGGATAGTTCCACCACCGCTGCCGACGGCGAAGACGAGTGGCTACCCAGGGCCAAGCCCGTGGGGAAATCGTAAGTATTCGAACACCAGAGTTACTCATAGCATTCCTTTGCCGCACTACTTCACCTAACGCCGAAATATGATTATGCAGGCCGCCCCGAGCCCGTATCCATGTATCATCGGACGGCTCCCTGGGCTCGTCAGATATGGATAGCGATCCAGTTCCGACCGCCACCTCCCCTCATCCTGCGGACGATGCCGAGGTGCTATCTCATGAGGCACCGGAGCGAGGGGAGACAGTCCTGGAGGCGCCTCAAAGCGGCCTCCCGGACTCTGGGAGCAGAGGGGACAAGGCCCCTGAGGGCTCCGAGTTCGGCCCTCAGCCAGACACCACGCCGGAACCTCCAGTGGTTCCGGACTCGGGCAGGCGGCCCCCTTCCACGGGGGGCAAGACGCCTGCACCGGCGACCTCTATCCATCCAGAGGCGCCGGACAATCTGCTGGAAGCGCTTCGCAGCGCTTCCATCGACGAGGAGCACCGCACTATTATGAGTGCGGTGATCCAGAAGGTTCAGTCCGCTAAGAGCGGATTGACTGAAGCCTGTGCCAGCCTTTTAACAGGCTTTGAGGTAAGTGTTTAAAATATAGGAAAAATATTACCGCATAGACAGTAGCCCCTGATGCTCTGTTCGGTGTTCGCAAAGAAAAGCCGAACAGAGGATCAAACAATATCGCAGGAGTCTAATATGAGTATGTCATTATGCATATGCAGGCTTCGCTGCTTGCGTCCGCCGCACTAACTACGGAGGTCGCCTTACTAAAGCAGGACCTGAAAGGGTCCCAGGACGAGCTCGTCCTTACCAAGAGGCAGCTCAAGGAGAACAAAGGTAAGTATTACCTAGTCTGTGGTTATGTATAAAAAGAATGCGATTGCAAAAATGACAGGATTATCATGAATTTGCCAGGGGCCGCGACCGACACTACTAGAAAAAGGGCTATAGATGGGATTGACACTAATGGCGCACCAGAAAAGCGGTGCGCCATTAGTATATACTAATGGCGCACCACCTTCTGATACGCCATTAGAGTTGAAACTACTAATGGCACACCAGGCCCAGGGTGCGCCATTAGTATCAAATTTTTTTTTGAACTAGTAATGGCGCACCCGTCGGAAAGTGCGCCACTAATGTTGTTTTTTTTATATTTTTTATTCCTTTTTTTGCAAAACTACTAATGGCGCACTGTTCCACCGTACGCCATTACTAGTTTAAACTAGTAATGGCGCACTGTGGAACAGTGCGCCATTAGTATATATTTTTTTTGCAAAACTACTAATGGCGCACCACCAGAAGGTGCGCCATTAGTAACCTGGATTACTAATGGCGCATTTAGAGTTGGTGCGCCATTAGTAAGTGGGCAGCAACAAGATAGTTTGCACAACCTCTCCTACCCACACTCACTTTCTCCCCACTTCATTCTCTCCACCTCCTCCTTGTCTCGGGTGCCTCCTCTTTTTCACATCATTTCCACCATAGATTCATTCAATTTAAGTGGTTAAATTACCTTGTTTTGATAGGTAAGTAAGGGGGGAAGCTATATTTATGTTGTTCTCCCTACAACAATGTGCACATGCACTTTTTATGGCCTAGCTAGATCTATGTATGTTCGTGGTGTTGCATATGTTTGTGGTGTTGCATATGTGTTTGTGTTTGGAGGTGTACCGGTATTTGAAATGCGATAGTTGCCAATATTTTGCCGGAATGTTGATTCATTTCCGTTTCGGCGAGAATTTTGGCATTAAGCATTCTTTTTGGTCCTATTTTTAGGGAAAGTCATGCCAAATTTTTTCTTGGTTCTAAAATATGGTTTTGCTCTACCTCGCAGGCGACCATGGTCCGCATGATGACCGAAGGCATTGTGAATAGGTTTTTGAGGTCCGCGAAGGCCGAGATGCTTCAAAAGAACGAGACGGAGATAAGATGTCCGTGTCGAAGATGCAAGCTGAAGAGCCTTATTGCGGACCCGGATTCCGGGCATGTGCGGGACCACCTACTCTTGTGTGGTTTCATGGATGGCTATCGGTGGCAAGGTGATGAAGATGACTACGAAGTCGTCCATGGGGGCCGGGCAAGAAATGAGGAAGGGCAGCAAGACAACCACCGCGGCTCGGGCGGGCGAGAAGACGAAGAATCCCCAGGAGATGATCATGACGGTGATGCTGTACACAGTCATCATGTAGAAGATGCAGGACATGATGATGAGGAAGATGCCGGAGCAGACGACGGGCATGATCATGAAGATGATGATGCCGGCGGAGCAGACGATGCTGGACCATCGATGGGCTGGGTGCAGGACCCTCATGGCTCTGGAGATGAAGGTAAAACACAAAATGACCGACGCATGCTTCGACGAGAACATGTCATTCTGGCACGAACGTCTTCCCAAGGGGAACAAGTGCCCGACCAGTTTGGAGGAGGCGAAGAAAATCGTGTGTCCTCTGGATTTACCGCACGTGAAATACCATGTGTGCATGAACAATTGCATCATTTATCGGGACGAGCACGCGGAGTCTACCATATGTACGGTGTGCGGCGTCACTCGATACAAGAAGAGGAAGAAAGCTCCTCGAAAAGTGGTGTGGTACTTTCCGATCACTCCTCGTCTGCAGCGGTATTTCGCGGACCCTAAGGTAGCAAAGCTCCTGCGTTGGCACGCGGATAGGGAGGAGAAGAAGCGAGAAGATGACGCAAATGATCCGGAGATAGATAAAAAAGACAAGATGCTGAGTCACCCTAAGGATGCGAGCCAGTGGCAAGCGTTGAACTTCGAATACCCAGAATTTGGGAAGGATCCAAGGAACATCGTGCTGGGCGCGAGCACCGATGGAGTCAATCCGTTTGGCAGCCAGAGAAGCACACATATTACCTGGCCTGTGTTTGTGTGGATGTACAACCTTCCCCCTGGTTGTGCATGAAGAGGAAGTACATTCACATGAGTATGCTAATTGAAGGGCCGAAACAACCAGTGAATGACATCAATCTGTATCTGGGGCTGCTGAAGGAGGAGCTAGACACACTGTGGAAAATGCCAGCCAATACGTGGGACGCCGCAGAGAAAGAATATTTCCCTATGAGAGCTGCACTGCTCAGGACGGTGCACGACTATCTCGGTTACGGATATCTCGCGGGGCAGGTAGTCCATGGACACAGAAAGTCGTCGCAAAGGCAAGAAGACCGGAAATGACTACCCTCCCGCGTGCTTCACTCTAAGTCAGGAGGAGATCGAGCAGTTTTTCACCTGCCTCCTAGGAGTAAAACTTCCTTACGGTTACGCGGGGAAGATAAGCAGATACCTAGACCCAGCGAAGCAGAAGTTCAGCGGGATGAAGTCTCACGACTGTCACATGCTGATGACGCAGATACTTCCAGTTGCAATCCGTGGGATCATGGACACGCACGTCCGTGAAACGCTATTTGGCCTATGCAACTTTTTCGACGTCATCTCTCGGAAGTCGATTGGCGTCAGGCAACTCAGAAGGCTACAGGAAGAGATCGTGGTGATACTATGCGAGCTTGAGATGTACTTCCCGCCCACATTCTTCGACGTTATGGTGCATCTGCTGGTCCATATAGTGGAGGATATCATCCAACTCGGGCCGACGTTCCTGCACAGCATGATGCCGTTCGAAAGGATGAATGGTGTCATCAGAGGATACGTTCGCAACATGTCACGTCCAGAGGGAAGCATAGCCAGGGGCTTTCTGACCAAAGAGTGCATCTCCTACTGCACGAATTATCTAGGCATCGAGAACCCCGTTGGTCTGCCCGTCAACAGGCACCTCGGCAGGCTCGCTGGATGGGGTCACCGTGAGGGTCACCGCGAAATGCATGTCGACTTCGAGGGTCGGCTCGCCGACTTTGAAAGAGCAAACCTAGTCGCGCTACAACACATAGACGTGGTCGATCCTTGGGTGGTAGAGCACAAAACCTTTATTAAGAAGACGTACAATGACCGAGGCCAACAGAGGACGGATGGAGATATACTCAAAGAGCACAACTCATGTTTCACGCATTGGTTCAAGTAGAAGCTTCTGTCGTACCCTTTACATGAGGATTCTTCCGCGGAAGAACAACTCATATTCGCCTTGTCACAGGGCGCCGAGCACAACCTGATGACCTATGAGGCGTACGATATCAATGGGTACACATTCTACACCGAGGCCAAGGACATGAAGAGCGATGGTTATCAGAACTCCGGGGTAACAATGGAATCCTACACCGGTAACGACAAGGACAGATACTACGGAAGGATCGAGGAGATCTGGGAGCTGAGCTACGCTGGAGAGAAGGTCCCGATGTTCCGTGTCAGATGGGCCAAGAGCGTCCTAAAAGAAGACCGGTATTTCACCACCATGGTTATACCCGAAGCCAAATCCAAGACCGCGGGCGCAAACATCACCGCGAAAAATGAGCCATGGGTACTGGCTTCCCAAGTGGACCAATGCTTCTTCATTACCGACCCGTCAAAGCCCAGTCGTGTTGTCGTGAGGAGAGGCAAAAGGAAGATCATCGGAATGGATGGAGTAGCCAATGAGCAAGACTTCGACAAGTACGGCGACCCGAGGATCGAACATGACGACGATGATGAAGTAGCAGCATACACCACAAGAAGAAGCAGGACCACCCTACCTAAAGGACGTCCGTTCCACAGAAGAACTCCATTTGCGAAAAAGAAGGGCAAGAAGATTGTGAACAGATAGCTAGCTAAGATCAATTGTATTTTAAATCGTAGCCTTCATTTCTCGATTGTATTTCATGGGCACTTTTTGAACTATCATGAATATTTTTAAATTTCATGGCCACTCGATCTCGATCCCCCTCCATCTCGATCGCTATCCCACCTCGCCAGATCCGGTCCCCCTCGCCGCCGAGCACCCCCCGGTCCACCGGCCGCCGCCGCCGACCCCCCGCACCCTCGATTCCCCTACTCAACCGCCGCCGCCGACCCCCCGCACCCCCCGCACCCTCCCCCGCTCCACCGGCATTACTGTTTGATGATATTTTAAAAAAATTATTACTGCATTATAAAAAAAATATTACTGTTATGATTTAAACAAGTTTGAACATATTTAAACACAAATAAGTATCAAACAGCATTTTAAATGCATAAAAAAATTGTGGAGCCTGGGAATCGAACCTAGGACCTCCTGATGTGAGAACTGGCTGCTGACCAGTCGAGCTAGTAGAGGGAACTTGATGTGGATCAGGTCAGGTGGAAGATAACCTGTTGGCTCGAGCAGAAATAAAAAAAATACTAATGGCGCACCAGGGTGAGGTGCGCCATTAGTATGGATGTACTTATGGCACACCGAGGGGTGGTGCGCCATTAGTATTGTGCCGCCCCTTCCATATTTCCTCCCCGGCCCAAACCTATCCCCTCTCTCTCCCTCGCCCTCGCCCTCGATCCCCTTCCCCTCTCCTCTCCCGACGCCGCTGCCCTGCCGCCTCGACGCCGCCCTGATGCCGCCTCGACGCCCCGACGCCGCCTCGACGCCTCGACGCCGCCCCGACGCCGCCTCGATGCCTCGACGCCTCGACGCTGCCTCAATGCCGCCCCGACGCCACCGAGGAGCACGACCTGGCGCAGGCGCACGGCGTGCAGGGCTACCCCACCCTCCTCTTCTTCATCGACGGCATGCCCAAGGACTACTCCGGCGAGAGGACCAAGTGAGCAATTTCTGCAGATCCCCAATTCCCTCCCTGTTCCCGCTCCGCAGCTGCTGAGAATTTTGTTTTTGCTTTGCTGCAGGGACGCCATTGTCGCTTGGATCGGCAAGAAGCTGGGCCCTGCGGTGCAGAACCTCACCGCCGTCGACGAGGCCGAGAAGATCGTCACCGGCGACGACGTGGCCGTGCTCGCCTTCCTCGACCACCTCTCGGTATGCAATGCGCCTTCTCTAGTGGCAGCAAAGTCAAACAAACCCAAAATTAGTTCAGTTGCAAACCATGTTACCCACATTGACCCAAAATTGGTTGAATTGCAAACCATGTGACCCAGATTGACCCAAGAATACAATGCTTGAATTGTGGCCAAACCGAGAACACATGAGGGCGAGATGTGCTCGTATGTTTAGCTCTCGGTACGCAATGCACCTTCTCCAAGCAGAGCAAAGTCCAGCAACCCAACCTGCTTCAACTGCATCCATTACAAGCATAGTGTTCCTTTACAAGCATAGTAGAGCATAGTATAGATTCTAATGTTCAACTCTGACTAAACAGGTTCTGCAAACGGTCTTTTACTGCACTTGACTGAAGAAGTAGGTGTCTGCTATATCCTGCACTTGAGGTGAGTTGTGTTCTCAGGTTTACATTGCAATGGGCACTCTTCTTGTAAACACAAATTCAGATTTATATACTATATGCTGGCATGACTGTTTTTATTAGGCAGGACAGTGCAGTAGGTGATGTATTACTGCTAGTACAGTTAATGAAGAAGAAAAAAAAACTGCTAGTACAGTTAATGAAGAAGAAAAAAAACTGCTACTACTGCTAGTAAATAGCATCAGACTGAATGTCTTTTATATATGGTACTGCTAGTAAATAGCTTCTTCTATATACTAATTTGCATCAAAGTGTTGAACAAAGCATCAGACTGAATAACTAACAGTGGGTAATTAACCTAACTATTCATTTTTCCTTAGGTTAATATTAACCGGATGAAGACGAGTTTCATCGTGATGATGCTCATCGTGATGACCGCACCTCTCTTCTATGTGATGGTAGTTTAGATGATCGATATCGACTTGTAATGTGAAGACAAACTCGCTACTCACGGTCTCGAGACTTGTAATATAATGTTCTATCTTTGTTCGGTCTTTTCAATTCGGAGACTAATATGATGAATTGTATTCGGAGACTAATATGATGAATTGTATTCAGAGACTAATCTTCTATTGTATTCGATGAATCTGTTGTTGATGTGTGCTGTCTATATTTTGTCCAATTATACATTTTGTAATCTGTGCAAAAAACAGAAAATAAAAAAATAAAAAAACCTAATATTCATACTAATGGTGCATCACATCACAGTGTGCCATTAGTATACCAAAGGATACTAATGGCGCATCATTAAACAGTGCGCCATTAGTATGCCGAAGTTACTAATGGCGCATCTTGTTGTTGTGCGCCATTAGTATGCCAAAGCACCTGGGTATACATGGCCCCCTGGGAGGCATACTAATGGCGCACTGTTGTATATACTAATGGCGCATCTGGGGTCCGCCATTAGTATACCAGATACTGCGCCATTAGTAAAATATACTAATGGCGTGGCACTAATGGCGCACCACTAATGCGCCATTAATGGCCAAATTAGGTGCGCCATTAGTAGGCCTTTTCCTAGTAGTGCGAAGTGGCGGCCCTATAGCAAGCGCTGTCCGAGGCTGAAGATAAAGCGGCCAAGGAGCGCGTCGAGCGAGAAAAGCAAGAGGCTCGGGTGGGCGAGGTGCAGCAGGAGCTCCAGGCTCTCGTGACGAAGCACGAGGCGTTGGAGCTTGACTCGAAGACGTGAGAGTCTGAGCTTGCCGCGGCCCTTGAGAGCGCAAAAGTGCCAAGGCCGAAACCCAAAAGGCCCTCCAGGAGATCGACGCTGTGAAGAAGATAGCGGCGGGTAAGGCATTCTATATGCAAAGCAAGCATGTAAAAGTAAATTACCGGTTACTTACCCGAATTCAGAGCTCTCCAAGAGCATTCGCAGATTTACCCCACAGCGTGTCGGATGCCGCGAAGTTTTACTAGGCCGAAGATGGAAGCTCAACGGAGAAGTTGTTCTGGGCCCAGTATACTGAGGCCGAACACCCGGTTCCAATGAGCGACCAGCTGAAGCAGATGGTCGAGCTACATAAGGCGGCCGAACAGGCCATGAAGGGCTTTATAGTCCGGCTGTGGCCTGGCGACACCCTTCCGAACAGCTTCTTCGGCCTGGTGAGGCGGCTTGTGGATGCCTGCCCGTGGCTGGAGGTCGTCAAGCGATCCGTCTGCATTGAAGGTGCACGTCGGGCTTTCGCCCGTGTGAAATTGCAGTGGGTCAAGCTAGATGCCGTGAAGCTGATCAAGGAAGGGCCGCCGGAGGGCAAGGAGCACCGCCACCCCGAAATGTACTACGAGGGTGTTCTGCCGGGCGCCCGTCTCATAGCGGACGAGTGTTCAAAAGATGTAATATTTGAGTGAGACATGCTCGTTTTATCCCGTATTTATGAAAACTTGTTTCATATGCGCTATGCAACGCTTGTGTGAATTTAAAATATTACCTTCTATTTGGCTGTTTATCCAATCTGAGAGATGGCTAGTCCTCGGCTTCTGCCCCCACGCCACGAGTGCTGGGGTGTTCGGGATAAACCTAAGCACTCTTGTTCCCATGTTTGGGTCCTTCGAGGGAGGTGCTCAGCACAACGAACAAGGCAACTGGACTAATAATGCTTTATCACTCTCACTTAGCCATAGAATTCTATAATTTTAAATTTCGGCGAAGCCCCTGGTATTCGGAAGGCCGAATTCGGTGCGCGATACACGCCTTTAAGCCGGACAGGGCCGGCCCCTCGCTCTAAGCGGCATAAGTCTTTAGGGACTCGAAAACCTCGCCGAACAGCGACCAGTCTCTCGCCTTATCATGACAGTCAGTTTTAGCTTTCTCTACTGAGGCGTTGAACCCAGCAGAACCGGGGCACAATCGCAGTAGTTCTCCTAGCGCTACCTTAGCCGATAGAGCGGAACGTAAGGTACCAAAACATAGGAGCCGGGCAAACCCAACATTTGACCAAAGACATGATTCGGAGCTGATGCATATAATGCTATAAGTTCGGGGTGCCACACTTGTGAAAGTGTTCGGACTTTTCTCACCGTATTGTGGGGTACGTAAGCCCCTGGTGTATTGGCCGTACCAAAGTGTACGGTTGCAAGGCGTTGTTAATGAACACACACACACACACATATAACAAGAATGCAATAATAGTCGTAATGTCATGCATTGTGTATTCAAAAAATTGTGTTAAAGCAGAATGATACAGATAGTGCGATAAGCAAAGAGTAGGAGTACTATGTCCCTTCCAAGGGCAAGCTGAGGAATGATATTAAATCAAATATTTCGCTCGTTACTGTAATCCACCTGGGAATTCCGTGGTGTGACGTAGCTGTCTGCCTCCATGGTTGTTGCATCATGTGTTCAGCAATAGTGCTGCCGGACAGTGTTTCCAGAGATTAACGTCCTGAAAAATAAGAGAAAAATAACCAAACGGGAAGCCCCTAGTGCGGTTTAAGCCGCGTCTTGGGGCGTGTCGCAGTTGTGCCCCCTCCCCACCTGTGCCCATGGTATTTTTAATGCGTAATTATGAACGCGTGGTACGAGTTCCGCTGTTGGGCTGGGACTGGGGTGGGGGCCGCATTGCTACGCGAGCTCAGATCGCGCCAGGCGGTCTTGCTGTCGATTGCTCCGAGCACGCTTGAAGGTGTCCGGGTCTTGAAACGCCGAACTGGTGGATTGCCTTGAGAGGCTGCTTTGTGCTTCTACTGCTAAGGCCGCAGTGTGCTCCTCCGTTCTGATAGAGCGCTCTGTGTTTCCATTGACTGTAATAACCCCGCGAGGTCCTTGCATCTTGAGCTTGAGGTATGCATAATGTGGTACCGCATTGAATCTTGCAAATGCGGTTCGCCCGAGCAGTGCATGATAACCACTGCGGAACGGGACTATATCGAAGATTAACTCTTCGCTTCAGAAGTTATCCGGGGATCCGAAGACCACTTCCAGTGTAATTGAGCCTGTGCAATGGGCCTCTATGCCTGGGATGACGCCTTTGAAGGTCGTTTTTGTGGGTTTGATCCTTGAGGGGTCTATACCCATTTTGCGCACTATGTCCTGATAAAGCAGGTTCAGGCTGCTGCCGCCGTCCATGAGGACTCGAGTGAGGTGAAATCCGTGAATGATTGGGTCCAGAACCAGTGCGGCGAATCCTCCATGACGGATAGTAGTGGGGTGGTCCCTGCGATCGAAGGTGATCGGACAGGAGGACCATGGGTTGAACTTTGGGGTGACTGTCTCCAACGCATATACGTTCCTGAGCGCACGCTTCCGCTCCTTCTTGGGGATGTGGGTTGCGTATATCATGTTCACTGTCCGCACTTGTGGTGGAAACCTTTTCTATCCTCCGGTGTGTGGCTGCCGGGGCTCATCGCTATGCGGCCCCTTGTCCTTGTTTTCGGCAATTAACTTGCCGGCCTGCTTGAACACCCAACAATCCTTGTTGGTGTGATTGGCTGGCTTGTCTGGTGTGCCGTGTATCTGACACGAGCGATCGAGTATGCGGTCCAAACTGGATGGGCCCAGCATACTTTGTATGAATGGATTTTTCCGCTGACCGGGTTTAGAGCCTTTGAATCCAGAATTGACTGTCGTATCCTCAGTATTATCGCTATTAATGCAGCGCTTATGTTTGTTGCGACGTGACCTACTATTGCCGTCCTTGGTATCCGAGGTACCATGGTTCTTTGACATATTGTTACTGCGAGCCAGCCAGCTATCTTCTCCCGCACAGAAGCGGGTCATGAGCGTCGTGAGGGCTGCCATAGATTTCGGCTTTTCCTGACCAAGGTGCCGGGCTAGACACTCAGATGTTGTGTTTGAAAGCCGCTAAGACCTCTGCATTCGGACAGCCGACGATTTGATTTTTCTTTGTAAGGAACCGTGTCCAGAATTGTCTGGCCGACTCTTCTGGCTGCTGAATTATGTGGCTCAAGTCATCGGCATCTGGTGGTCGCACATAAGTGCCCTGAAAGTTGTCGAGGAAAGCGGCTTCCAGATCTTCCCAACAGCTAATGGAATCTGCTGGCAAGCTGTTAAGCCAATGCCGCGCTGGTCCTTTGAGCTTTAGTGGGAGGTATTTGATGGCGTGTAAGTCATCACCGCGGGCCATGTGGATGTGGAGGAGGAAATCCTCAACCCATACCGCAGGATCTGTAGTGCCGTCGTATGACTCAATATTTACAGGTTTGAAACCTTCTGGGATTTGATGATCCATTACTTCGTCTGTGAAGCATAAAGGGTGTGCGGCGCCTCTGTATTAGGCTATATCGCGATGTAGCTCGTACGGGTCTTGCCCGCTGTGTCCGGTCCGGCCGGATTTACATTTACTGTATCCGGCGTGACGTTTATCGTCTCGCATAGTGGCGCGCCCTCGTGATCCGTAGATCGATCTTGCATGCTTTGCTTTGTCCTCCAATATGTCTCGCAGGTCTGGCGTATCTCCCCATGCCTTTTTATTTGAATGGCGTCGGAGTGCGGGCTGAGTTTTTGGCTGGAATGCCTCTCTGTCGCGGCCATGAGGTGGCCGATCAGCTGCGTCATACGCTTCTTCCTCCAGTCGGGGTAGAAACCTGCATTTTGGGTAACTCTTGGAGGGGCGCTCGAGTTTATATTCCTCGGACGTGAGGACTTCGGTCCATCTGTCAGCTAGCAGATCTTGATCAGCTAGAAGCTGCTGCTGCTTTTTCTTCAGGCTATTTGCTGTGGCCATAAGCCGGCGCTTGAAGCGCTCTTGTTCGACGGGATCCTCTGGTACGGCGAATTCATCGTCGCCGAGGCTTGCCTCGTCTTCGGAGGGGGGTATGTAATTATCATCCTCTGCCTCTCCGTCTGCCGCTCTCTCAGGAGGGCTGGCTCCTCCATCCTCCTACTCTAAATCTTGCTGGAGGGGGTTTTTGTTGTCTTCGGCACTATCCGGAGTGTTATTACCTCCTGTGCCGGTATCACCACTTTTGCTTTGGCGGGACTTAGAGCGGCGTCGCTGACATCGGCGCTTGGGTTGCTTCTTGGAGGGGTCATCCTCCGCTATCTCGTCGCCATTGCCTTCTTTGGGTGTATCCACCATGTATATATCGTATGATGAGGTGGCTGTCCAGTGACCCGTAGGCAGTGATTCCTCTTCGTTTCCCGCATCGTCGTCCATACCGTCGATGTCTTCGGAGTCGAAGTCGAGCATGTCGGTTAAGTCATCGACAGTGGCTACTAAGTGGGTGGTGGGTGGGTCGCGAATTTCTTCTCGTCCGCATCCCAATCCTGCCGGACATAGTTCGGCCAGGATCCTCCTGATAAGGAGAGAGACCTTAACGAGTTCAGTATGTCGCCAAAGGGCGGGTGCTGAAAAATATCCGCGGAGGTAAACTCCATGATCGGCACCCAATCAGATTCGATGGGAACGGGCGCGGGTGGTTCAGAGTCCGTGGCTGGAGAAGGATCCGGTAGTTTATCAACACGGCTCTCGTGCAAGGTAAGGTCGATGTTCGGCCCGATCGCCGCTGAGGGTAAGGCCTTCGTGGCGGGGTCCATCCACCCGTCCGCAGAAGGCGCAACTGGCTCCGAATTGAGGGTCGGAGTGGCTGCTGGTGCGATCTCCTGAACATTGTCCGATGGTAGAGCTAAATCGTACTCATTGTGACCGCGTGACGCACAAGGCAGAGGCTCGAATCCGTCGAAGATCAAGTCTCCACGGACATCAGCCGTGTAGTTTAAGCTTCCAAACCTGACCTGGTGGCCAGGGGCGTAACTTTCGATCTGCTCCAGATGGCCAAGCAAATTAGCCCGCAGTGCAAAGCCGCCGAACATGAAGATCTGTCTGGGGAGAAAAGTCTCACCCTGGACTGCATCGTTATCGATGAAAGTAGGAGCCATCAAGCCTAACAGTGATGACACAGAGGAACTCTCAATGAAAGCACCAATGTCGGTGTCAAAACCAGCGGATCTCGGGTAGGGGGTCCCGAACTGTGCATCTAGGCCGGATGGTAACAGGAGGCAGGGAACACAATGTTTTACCCAGGTTCGGGCCCTCTTGATGGAGGTAAAACCCTACGTCCTGCTTGATTAATATTGATGATATGGGTAGTACAAGAGTAGATCTACCACGAGATCAGAGAGGCTAAACCCTAGAAGTTAGCCTATGGTATGATTGTATGTTATCCTACGGACTAAAACCCTCCGGTTTATATAGACACCGGAGAGGTTAGGGTTACACAAGGTCGGTTACAAAGGAGGAGATATACATATCCGTATTGCCTAGATTGCCTTCCACGCCAAGGAGAGTCCCATCCGGACACGAGACGAAGTCTTCAATCTTGTATCTTCATAGTCTAACAGTCCGGCCAATGGAGATAGTCCGGCTGTCCGGAGACCCCCTAATCCAAGACTCCCACATGGGGACTCAGCAATCTCGCACCCTCGCGATCAATACTATTTAAGCTTATAGGTAAGGTAAAGGTATGAGGTGGAGCTGCAGCAAGCGACTAGCATATTTGGTGGCTAAAATACGCAAATGAGAGCGAGAAGAGGAGGCAAAGCACGGTCGAACAACTATGATCAAGAAGTGATCCTAGAACAACCTACGTCAAGCATTACTCCAACACCGTGTTCACTTCCCAGACTCCGCCGAGAAGAGACAATCACGGTTACACACGCGGTTGATGCATTTTAATTAAGTTAAGTTTCAGGTTTTCTACAACCGGACATTAACAAATTCCCATCTGCCCATAACCGCGGGCATGGCTTTCGAAAGTTCAAATCCCTGCAGGGGTGTCCCAACTTAGCCCATCACAAGCTCTCACGGTCAACGAAGGATATTCCTTCTCCCAAGACAATCCGATCAGACTCGGCATCCCGGTTACAAGACATCTTGACAATGGTAAAACAAGTCCAGCAACACCACCCGAATGTGCCGACAAATCCCGATAGGAGCTGCACATATCTCGTTCTCAGGGCACACCGGATTGTCCAAACTTCCGGTAGGCCAATCCCAGAGTTGCCCCTGGTGGCCACCGGCGGCTGACAAGGTGGACCAACACTCAGAGGAACACTGGCCCGGGGGTTTAAATAAAGATGACCCTTGAGTCCGCGGAACCCAAGGGAAAAAGAGGCTAGGTGGCGAATGGTAAAACCAATGTTGGGCATTGCTGGAGGAGTTTTATTCAAGGCAAACTGTCAAGGGGTTCCCATTATAACCCTACCGTGTAAGGAACACAAAATCTGGGAACTTAGCACCGATATGACGGAAACTAGGGCGGCAAGAGTGGAACAAAACACCAGGCATAAGGCCGAGCCTTCCACCCTTTACCAAGTATATAGATGCATTAATTAAATAAGAGATATTGTGATATCCCAACAAATATCCATGTTCCAACAAGGAACAAACTCCATCTTCACCTGCAACTAGCAACGCTATAAGAGGGGCTGAGTAAAAGCGGTAACATAGCCAAACGACGGTTTGCTAGGACAAGGTGGGTTAGAGGCTGAACATGGCTATGGGAGGCATGATATAGCAAGTGGTAGGTATCGTAGTATAGGCATAGCAAAAGAGCGAGCATCTAGCAAGCAAATATAGAAGTGATTTCGAGGGTATGGTCATCTTGCCTGAGATCCCGCAAGGAAGAAGAACGAGTCCATGAAGAAGACAAACGGCGTAGTCGAACGAATCCTCACAACACGACGTTATCGGAACTAAACCGAAGAAGCAACACCGAAAAGAAGGAAACAACATAGTAAACAACCACCATGATGCACAATCAAGTATGATGCATGTCCGGTTTAAATATGCATGACATGGCAAAGTGCAACAACCAAAACTACAAATTAAGTGGAGCTCAATATGCAAAGGGTTGCATATTGACGAAACACCACATCAATTATTTAGTTCTCTCTCGATTAGGTACTCAACAATATTAAATGTTGGTTAACATGGCAAGAGGTGAGGCATAACAAAACTACACCATCTAAACAATTTAAATGGGGCCGGATATAACAAACAACAAATCCGGTAAATACCCATATGCAGTAGTAATTTAATGCAAACAACAATTTAAACATTTTAATTGTTGTTATCATTATGCCGATGACATGAACAAGTTTATGCAATTTTTATTAAAAGTTGACAAGAGCATTATGAAGCATCTGTCACCATGGCAGAAAGAAAGGGTGTCACGACGACGATAACGGAAACGGTGCCACAACAACGTTCTGGTTCCGGTAACTCGATTGAGATACCAATGCAAAGGAGAAGTGTGCGGATGCGTGCAAAAGATGGTGGGGTGCTCCCGATTAACGGGTGTCCCACGAGATGACGGTAACAAGGCAAAAGCGGGGCAATGTGCATCGACAATTCGAGCACGGAGCAAGCACGAGCATCTCATACATCACACATGCATTAGTTCACGGGCGGTCGTCTCGGCGGTTATACCTTTCGGAGCATGCATTATCGGAACGATTCGGGTCAAGCAGTGTAGTCGTTCACGATCGTCGTGGGAAGTAGTGGTACTCGGCGATGGTAGAGGAAGTAGTTGTTCACGCGGGTCGTAGAGGAAGTAGTTGTACTTGCAAACTTGTCAGATCCACGGCGAGGGTAGTTGTTCACGTTTGTAGTCACACAAGTTCCCGTGGATGTTCGGGGTCATGGCGAGGTACTTGGTGTTTCGGTGCGGTGTAGGGGGTATATGTCGATGGTCGTCATGGTACTTGGTGTTTCGCACTTGGCCGATCTCGTCAATCCAAAGGGGTACTTGGTACAATCCACATAGTCATGCACTTTTCATCGAGGGACTTGACGGATCCGAGGCTTCCGGAGGCGGCGGTAGTGGGACTTGGTGAAACCGAGTTCTTCGGAGGTTGTCATGGTACTTGTTCACGTTGTAGTCGTACACGGCGCGTTGTGGACGTAGTTGTACTCGCGGTCTTCGGTACAAACAGCAACAAACCTCACATGTGCATGCAGGCATAGTCGACGAATCGGGACAGGGGAGCTTGACTGCTGGTCATCTCCTCCACCAGGACACAGAACAGAGGCGCGACGGCTGGGAAAAACGGAGCCAGGCGAGGGACTTGGGGATGGGCTCCAGCGACGCAGACGAGACGAAGGACGCCTCCGGGCGGATGAGCTCTAGGCGGTGCTCGCCTCGAAGCTTTCCGGCGACGTGACGATGGTGCCAAGCCGGTGACCTGCAGGTGGTGGAGAGGCGGGGACGAGGTGGCACGCCATGGGGGACGGGCGCGCGATAGAGGAGTTCGGGCGGCGGCTCCTGCCACGACGCGAAGGAGGAGAGGAGCGAGGCGATGACAGGGTCGGATCGAGGAGGAGAGAGGCGAGCGAGGGGATCGGGCTCGAGAGAGAGAGAGGTCTCGGGCGCGGCGCTGTGGGGTTCGAAGGAGGCGGCGGCAGAGGACATGGTCGAGGGAGAGAGATGGGATCGAGCGGTTCCTGGGAACTGCGTGCGTGTGGGTGAGATCGATCGAGGGGGGGATGGAAGGAGAAGGGATCGAGCTCCCTGGCGGCGCGAGGGGAAGGGATCGAGCTCCCTGGCGGCTAGGGTTAACCAGTGGGGCTGGCTGGGCCTTGGCCTTGGGCCGAATGGGCCGGCCTAGCTACAGGTTGCGGCTGGCATAGCAGGGGAGGCCCAGCCCAGGAAAGCCTTTTTCCTTTTTCATTACTCTCTGTTTATATAAATAAACAGTTTCAATAAAAGAAAAAAGGCCAAGGAGCTAGAAGAGGAGTTTTTAAGATATAAAAATATCCTCAATCTCCTGGAACTATCCTCTATTTGATAAAATTGCCTTGGATATTTTTAGAGGTAGAAAAATAAAACAAGTTTAAATATGATTCAAACTTGAGGCATTTTTGAACCTAATAACCAAAACAACTCCAAAGGATCTGAAATTTGACGGAGAGGTTGAAGGCAAGGTCGAGAATTTATAGGAAAAGAATGAACATTAAAAGAGAAGGGGAAAGTGGCACTTGCAAAAAGAAAGGAAATAGAAGGAA
The DNA here is from genome assembly GCF_003073215.2 of Triticum urartu. NCBI lineage: Eukaryota > Viridiplantae > Streptophyta > Magnoliopsida > Poales > Poaceae > Triticum > Triticum urartu. The sequence continues at coordinate 1,436,747 of NC_053023.1, forward strand.
AGGAGAAGGAGATGATTCATGGGACAAAGGCATGGGGAATTATTTTGCAAGTGTGTTCCGGTTAATTCCAACAAATGGAATATTTAATATAGCTCCCTAATATCGGGAGGATATGTTATAAAGAGAATCACCAAGTGAATTCCCTCGGTTTAAATGGACCGAAGATCCATGCAATTATTTAGTTGAGTTAAGAAAAGAAATGACATGATGGCATGATGACATGATGCAATGCACATGATGCAATGATGAATGCAATGAACCAAACAAATCACATGACGAAACCTGGAAACCACTTAAGACATCGGAAGCTCCGGTCTTGGGGCGTCACAAGAAGATTGCACGTCGCGCCCATGTTCCGGCTCAAGAGTTGAGAATGATTCCAATTACTTAGCCGTTTGCAACTTGGGGGATCGATATGGTTGGACCCTTTAAGAGATCCAAGGAAAAAAAGACCCACCTGTTGATGACGGTTGACAAGTTTACCAAGTGGGTAGAGGTAGAGCCGGTCAGTAAGTGTGATGCAGCCACGGCGGTTCAATTCATCAAGAAGGTGATCTTCCGGTTTGGTTTTCCACACAGCATTATCATGGATAATGGTACTAATCTGTCTAAAGGTGAGATGGAGGAATTTTTTCAACGTGAGCACATCCGGCTTGATATAGCGTCAGTGGCTCACCCCTAGTCTAATGGTCAAGCTGAGAGGGCAAATCAAGAAATTTTGAGAGGTATCAAACCCCGGCTTATGGTTCCTCTAAAGAAGACACTGGGTTGTTGGGTGGAGGAGTTACCTTCTGTGTTATTGAGTATCAACACCACACCAAATAGATCGACGGGTTATACACCCTTCTTCATGGTTTATGGGGCAGAGGCGGTTCTTCCTAGTGACATCCGTCATGACTCGCCTCGTGTGGAGGCTTACGTTGAAGCTGACAATGAGAAGGCACGTCAGGACTCACTGGATCTGTTAGATGAGGAGCGTGATCTCGCAGCGGCACGTTCGGTGATTTATCAACAAGATCTCCGATGTTATCACAGCTGCCGGGTTAAAACCAGAACTTTTCAAGAGGGTGATCTGGTGCTCCAGCTCATCCAGGATCAAACTGATATGCACAAGTTATCCCCACCTTGGGAAGGACCTTTTGTGGTCAGCAAAAACCTACACAACGGGTCATACTACTTTATCGATGTTCGAGAGCACAAAGACTCACGTAAATCGGAGGAGGAGACCAAGCGGCCGTGGAATATAGCCCTTCTTCGGCCTTACTATACTTGAGCCACAGGCTCTTCTTATGTACATACTTATGACAATGTATATATTATATAATAAACCGGAGCCTTGGCTAAAGCGGGGTATCTATTCTTTTTTTACATCATGTGTGGTTCCATGGGGGCTTCTACTGACAAAGCGGAGTTTTATTAACCCGTCTCATAAGGCCACACAGATATAAAGGAAATCACTAGGGGGCTTGGTCGTATTCGAACCATAGCTACACCTCTTGATCGGTTTAAAACCAAAAAGGGATATCACTAGGGGGCTTGGTTGTCTTCACACCATAGCTACACCTCTTGATAGGCTTAAAGCCAAAAGGAAATTATGTGGAACCAAAGAGAGTTTGTTGCATCAAGCACAACTCAAACATAGGTAACCACTGAGCACAACTCAAATATTACCTGGGGGCTCCTTGCTTCTCAAAGAACAACGGGCTTGCACCCTTGTAACAGGCTATCAAGCCAGGCTTGGAAGCCAGGTGTATTCACCTAAAACCCCGGGTTATCCTGCTTCTTTAAGTAAGCCACTCCGTCCAGGTAAACCTGGTATGACCCATCAAACGTTTGACAAGTCAATCTCATGGACCCTGAACTTGTCAAAGTTAAAACGGTGATTGGCTAAAGATTGAGGTTCATCTTAAAAGGCTTTGCAAAATGGTTTAACTCAGCGGCCTGGCAGCCCATGAAAAGCCTCAATTTAGGGCCTGGCAGCCCATGAAAAGCCTTATATATTTTTTTTCGATTTGCTGTGTTTAGTATATTTTGATAAGGGATATATGAATATTTCTGATAAACCGGTGTTTATTACAACCCGGCATGGCTTTCAACGCTCAGTTGTCAGTACATGATCTGTTCTAAACCGGCCGTAAATTGCTCCGGTCTGGTTTTGGCTACAGGTCACCAGCATTATACAAACAAACCGGTGGTAATCATCACCCGGTATAGTTTTTACATGAACCGGCAAGAGGGAAAGGAGTCATCAACCCTATAGATGGGTATTTTCACTCCTACTATACCAACAGTTGGTCAGCCAACGAAGATATATCATAGGTATCATTTATTTTATATCTGGTTAATACAAATCTTGGTTATCCATCCAAGTTATGTATATATTTTTTGGGCATTGAGGGAGTCCTGGATTAGGGGGTATTCGGACAGCCGGACTATATCCTTTGGCCGGACTGTTGGACTATGAAGATACAGGATTGAAGACTTCGTCCCGTGTCCGGATAGGACTCTCCTTGGCGTGGAAGGCAAGCTTGGCAGTATGGATATGTAGATCTCCTTCCTTGTAACCGACTTTGTGTAACCCGAGCCCCCTCCGGTGTCTATATAAACCGGAGGGTTTAGTCCGTAGGACCAACAACAACAATCATACCATAGGCTAGCTTCTAGGGTTTAGCCTCTCTGATCTCGTGGTAGATCAACTCTTGTACTACTCATATTATCAAGAACAATCAAGCAGGACGTAGGGTATTACCTCCATCAAGAGGGCCCGAACCTGGGTAAACATCGTGTCCCCTGCCTCCTGTTACCATCCGCCTAGACGCACAGTTCGGGACCCCGTACCCGGGATCCGCCGGTTTTAACATCGACATTGGTGCTTTCATTGAGAGTTCCTCTGTGTCGTCATCGTTAGGCTTGATGGCTCCATCAATCATCGATAATGAAGCAGTCTAGGGTGAGACTTTTCTCCCCGGACAGATCTTTGTATTCGACTGCTCCGCACTGCGGGCCAACTCGCTTGGCCATCTGGAGCAGATTGAGAGCTACGCTCCTGGCCATCAGGTCAGATTTGGAAACTTGAACTACACGGCCGATATCCCCGGAGATTTGATCTTCGGCGGATTCGAGCCCATGCCGGACGTGCCGTGCAATCACGACGAGCAAGACGTAACTCTACCGTCGGACAGTGTTCGGGAGATCGCATCTGCAGCTACTCCGGCCCTTAATCTGGAGCAAGTCGCGCCATCTGAGAGCGGAGGGATGGACCCCGCCATAGAGGCCGCACTCTCAGCGGCGATAGAGCCGGATACTAACTTCACCCCTTACGAGAGCCGTGTTGCCGAACCATTGGATTCATCCTCGGCCACGGACTCCGAGCCGTTAAATCTGTGCCCGTCGAGTCCGACTGGGCGCCGATCATGGAGTTCAGCTCCGCGGATATCTTTCAGCACTCACCTTTTGGAGATGTGCTAAATTCATTAAGGTCTCTCTCCCTGTCAGGAGAACCTTGGCCGAACTATGTCCGGCTAGAATGGGATGCGGACGACGAAGAAATTCGCCGCCCACCCACCACCCACTTAGTAGCCACTGTCGACGACTTAACCGACATGCTCGACTTCGGCTCCGAGAACGTCGACGGTATGGACGACGAAGCCGGAGACGAACCGGAACCACCGCCCAGAGGGCGCTGGACCACTACTTCATCACATGATGTGTACATGGTGGACACCCCCAACGAAGCCAATGGCGACGAGAAAGCGGAGGATGACCCCTCCAAGAAGCAACCCAAGCGCCGACGTCAGCGGCGCCGCCCTAAGTACCACCATAGCAAAAGCAGCGATAACAATAGTCCACACGAATCCGGCAAAGACGACAACTGCACCACCCCGGTTGCAGAAGACGATCAAGATGCAAACAACAAACATAGTACGGATCCGACGTCCGAACATGATGACGCCAAAGATAAGCATCATCAATCCCCATCTAGGGCAGAAAACAGTCCGGACGATGATGCACCCATCATCCCAGAAACACACTTGGAGCAAGAGAACCTCCGTAGAAGGCTTACTGCCACAGCGAGAAGCCTAAAGAAACAGAAGCAAAGGCTCAAGGTCGCACAAGATACGCTCAATAGCAAGTGGAACAAAGTAACAAAGTATGGTAGAAGCTACCACCCAAATAGCTATCCAAAGCGCAAGCTATTACCAGAATTCGATGACAAGGCCTTAGAGCCCATACAACCGATAAATGATACGGCCAATCGGCCAGATCCACCACCTTGTGAACGCGATAGAGCGGCTAACAAAGTCACGCATAAGTCAACACACGTTCTACGTGAGAACTTGCATCAAAAATCTGACGCGACCAGATCTATCTATGGATCTAGGAAGCGCGCTACGGTACACAACCAGCACCGAATACTACAACCGTTCGAACACTATGGTGCATCCCATTACAGGGGTGCCGCACACCCACTATGTTTCACTGATGAGGTGCTGGATCATGAATTCCCAGAAGGATTCAAACCAGTGAACATAGAGGCGTACAACGGAACCACAGACCCTGGAGTCTGGATAGAGGACTTCATCCTCCATATTCATATGGCTCGTGGAGACGATCTCCACGCCATTAAATACTTGCGCTTCAAGCTTAAAGGGCCAGCTAGGTACTGGCTGAAAAGCCTCCCCGAAAACTCAATTGGAAGTTGGGAGGAGCTCGAGGACGCTTTTCGGGAAAAATTTCAAGGGACCTATGTCTGACTACCGGATGCAGACGATTTAAGTCATATAACTCAACAGCCCGGAGAGTCAGTCCGAAAGCTTTGGAACAGGTTTCTCACTAAAAAGAACCAAATAGTCGACTGTTCGGACGCCAAAGCCTTAGCAGCTTTCAAGCACAGTGTTCGAGACGAATGGCTTGCCATACACCTCGGCCAAGAAAAGCCGAGAACAATGGCAGAATTAACAAGCCTCATGACCCGCTTTTGCACGGGCGAGGACAGCTGGTTAGCTCGATGTAGCACCAGCGACCCAAGTACATCCGAAGTCAGGGACGGAAAAACAGGAAGCCACGACGCAGCAAAAACAAGCGCTGGAATAAAGAAAACAGCCCGAAGAGCACGGCGGTAAACGCCAGATTCAGAAGCTCTCGGCCAGTTCAGCAAAAGCTGCCCTCCAAAGGCAACAGAGACGAATTGTCCAGCCTGAACAAGATTCTGGACAAACTATGTCAGATCCACAGTACCCCCGATAAACCTGCAAATTATACCCATAGAGAATGTTGGGTCTTCAAGCAGTCCGGCAAGCTCAACGCCGAACACAAGGGGCAGGATACACCAAGCGAAGACGAGGATGAGCCTCGCAAGCAAAGCACTGGGGAACAGAAGAAATTCCCACCAGAAGTCAAAACAGTAAACGTGTTACACGTGATGAAAGGGAGAAACAAAGCGGCACCCCTAGAGACACATGCCCCAGGGCCTATCACCGCGGAGTTCTGCCACTGGTCGTCCAAACCGATCACCTTTGACCATCGGGATTACTTGGCAAGTATTCGGCATGCAGGATGGGTTGCCTTGGTGTTAGACCCGATAATTGATGGATACTACTTCACACGAGTCCTGATGGATGGCGGCAGTAGTTTAAACCTGATATATCAGGACACAGTCCGCAAAATGGGGATAGACCCAACAAAAATCAGCCATAGCAATACTACCTTTAAAGGAGTAACGCCGGGCCCAGAAGCCCATTGTACGGGCTCCCTGCTACTAGAGGTTATATTCGGCTTCCCCGATAACTTCCACAGCGAAAAGTTAACTTTCCACATCGCTCCGTTCCAAAGTGGCTATCAAGCACTACTCGGACGTGAAGCTTTCGCTCGCTTTAACGCAATACCGCATTATGCTTCTGTCATGCTTAAGATGCCCGGTCCGCGTGGCATCATTACAATAAATGGAAATATTGAGCGCTCCTTGCGCGCGGAAGACCGTGCGGCTGCCTTGGCAGCCGCACAATAGACGGCCTCACCAACTAGAGCATCTGACAGGTCGTTAAGACCACAGACACGGTTAGACGAGTCTGGTGCAGCTATGTATAATTGATACAGGTTTGATGGCTATACCCCTATAACAATACAAGGGGCTCAACGCGTGTAAACAAGTGACAATTATGCTCAACTTTACTCATCTTGAACTGTACATGGTTTATTTAGTATAACCTACCTTTTGCATGATAACTTTTCAACTAAGTTCCTCTCTTTTATAGATGACCATTGTGCTACACCCATCCAGGATACGGCACAACAGAGACACAGGCGCAGACGTGCAGCAAGGACCTGCGTCAACCTTTTTTACTGTCTCTTGTTCATACACATCCCCCAGATTCTCAGTACAATTCAGAAGGATGCTGACGTATTGGCATGTGGCCACGTCAGAATATTGCACGTACCTGGACACCAGGGGCTTATTACAAAGGGCACTGTTTAGCCCGGTTTACATCATAAAGACCGAATAACTTAGGGAGTGTTCGGCGTCGCGAGTTTGGCCTTATATGCATCAGCTTCGGATCATGTCTTTGGTCAAATGTTGGGTTTGCCCGGCTCCTGTGTTTTGCTGCCTTATGTTCCGCTCTATCGGCTAGGGCGGCACCAGGAGAACTACTGCGATTGTGCCCTGGTTCATCCGGACGAGCACCTCAGTAGAGAAAGCCGAAAACTGACTGTCATGATATAGCGTGAGACTGGTCAACCACTCGATGACCTAGCGGAATCTTCGGGATCCCTCCGCCTTAAAGAAGGGCCATTTCCCTGCCAGGCATGTACACGCCCCGAATTCGGATGAGCGCGGAGCCACCAGGGGCTATATAGTAGCCCCACTGTCAAACTCCTCTGGCTAAGTGAAAGTGTTAAAGCATTATAGTCCGATTGCCTAGTTCGCTGCGCTATCACCTCCTTAATGGACCAAGACGTTGGATCAAGCATGAACATGCGTCTTCTGCGAGCACCCCCGCATTATATGCGTGGGGGCTGAAGCCGACGACTGCCATCTTTCAGGTTATATACATATATACATAAACGGCCACACAGGAGGCATCATAGTACTTTCGGGCAGAAGTATAAATACAGCCTTGATAAACTCAATAAAACATTGTTTTTACAATGGGAATACATGTCACTCAAACATAATATTCTTCGAGCACCGAGCCTCTATCGAATGAGCGCCTTCAAGAACTTCTTCAAAGTAGTGCTCGGCAGCCACTCGGCCTATGGCCGAACCCTGCGTCGCAACAGTGGTGGCATCCATCTCTGCCCAGTATGTTTTGACACGGGCAAGGGCCATCCGCGAGCCTTCTATGCACGCCGACCTCTTTATAGCATCGATGCGTGGCACAACACCAAGGAATTGTTGCACTAAGCTAAAGTAGCTATTCAGCTTGGGCCCTCCCGGCCATAGATGATCCACAACGGACCTCATGGCAAGTCCAGATAATCTATGGAGCTCGGCCCACTTGGCCATTTGCTCATTCAACAGCAGCGGACGGGCTGGAGCATGAAACTGTGACCAAAACAGTTTTTCCACTTTGCGATCTTTTTGATCTCGGAAGTATTCAGCCGCATCGGCAACACTCGCCGCTAAGTCCAGATATGCGTCCGCAGAACTCCATAGCCGGTCCATAGGTGCATACTTCGGATCCCCGAACTTAGTTCGCAACAAGAAGGGCTTCCCAGATACAATATCCACAGCTTGATGCAGCTCCTCCTTCGTCGCTCTAATTTTGGAGCGGGCTTCCTTGGCAGCCACCCGGGCCTTTTCCAGGTCCGTCGCCTTCACCCAGTTTTCTTCTTCGAGAAGCCGGTAACGGTCAGCAGCATATCTTAACTCTACTGCCATCTTGGCTATCTTTTCTTTGCTCTAGCAATGTGTGGCCTGTTCGGCCCTTAACTCTTTGGCCGCCGTTAAAGCGGCCGCATTGCTACTCCTTGCTTGCTCCTTGGCTCGGGCAAGCTCCGCCCGAAGGGTCTCCACGGTGGCAGCTCCATCTGCAGTCACAACATATTAAAGATATTGGCATCATGCTGCTCTTATTACGTGACAATCACCATAAAAATCACTCACCATGTGCCTCGTCAAGCCGCTTGTTAACAAGCACGATGTCGGCATCTGCGACATCCAGTTGTCGCCTTAGTTCGGCAAACCCATCAGTCCGGCTAGCTACCGGAGCTTCAATCACCTGCACATAAAGGCGGTCTGGTTACTACCTGGGACTATGATCCTCTGTTTACCACCGTTTTCGACGACAACCAGAGTCTCAGGGGCTACTATCTACACAGGGCACATCTAAAAATGTGTGGTACTGTCAAATATGTACATCATTTCGCTTACCTTAAAACCCGTCAGTAGACTCATAAAGGCTTCATGCAACCCACTTTCGGCGGACGAAATCCTTTCAATCACCGTATCCATCAACGTGTGGTGCTCTTCTGAGATAGCGGCTTGCTCTAGCAGATCCCTCGGTACGTCCGACCGCACACCAGACGGTGCCGGACTCTTTCGATTGCTCTCTTCAAGAGCCGGATACTGAGGACTTCGGGTGGCCATAGGATTACCTTTTGGCCTTGCCAGATCGGGAGAAACCCTCCGCGACGACACCTCGGGGTCGCCCGCCTCATGAGGCGGTATGGCAGGGGGGCGTTCCGCTCTCCATCATCTCTGGAAGAAGATCCCCTGAAGACGAGCTCTATTGAGAAGGGCTAAGATCCGAACTGCAATATAAATGCTTCGGTTATCTTTCTTAGAAGTAAGGCGAGATATTTTCATTATTAAGTACCCTTTTACTTACAGCTTAGAGGAGGGTTGATCCCCTTGAGGGCATAGTGCGGCCGGGGTAGCCCCTGGGGGAGGACCCTCCGGCGAAGATTTCTTCCCCCGTTTAGAGACCATTGTCTCCGGGTCCTCGGAGGCAGTCCTCTTCCCTCCTCGGGGACAGGAAGTTTCAGTCCCTCCTCCCCGGCTAACCTCCTTCGCGGAGGCGCTAGCCTCCTTGTTCCCCCCTTTATCTTCTCCTAAGGGCGCTTGATAAGGCGCGATCTCCAGCATCCTGGTTAACACGGGATTTGGTGAGGTCTCAAGGAGGGGGGCGAACACCTGATCAACTTTGCCTTCGCTATCCAATCCTGGTCAAAGAGCGGCTTTTTTAGGGCAACGTTGCGATAAATAAACGGACAATGTGTTCAGATGCGGGGCTACTTACTTGGGTATTCGGGCGATTGCAGCTCAGACCTACATCCTCAGTGATGTCCGCGCACATTACTTGTGGTCCGAAGAACAATTTGTACATCTCCTCGGGCGTCATGCCAAGGAAATGTTGAATAGCTCGCGGTCCTTCCGGGTTGAATTCCCACATGCAAAGGGGCCGGCGTTTGCAAGGCTGGATTCGACGAACTAGCATAACTTGCGCTACCATGACCAGACTGAAATCTCTCTCGAAGAGATCTCAGATACGGTTTTGCAGTATTGGCACGTCCTTGGCTGGACCCCAGCTCAGCCCCCTGCTGATCCATGACGTCAGTTGTGGTGGGGGGCCTGAGCGAAAGGTGGGGGCAGTTACCCACTTGGCACTTTAGGGAGCTGTGATGTAGAACCACTCCCGCTGCCACAATCCAGACACTTCTGGGAAGCTACCCTCAGGCCATGGAGCGTCGGCAATTTTGCTTATTAAAGCGCCTCCGCACGCTACGTGTTGCCCCTCGATCATCTTTGGCTTCACGTCGAAGGTCCAGAGCCACAGGCCGAAGTGAGGGGTAATGTGGAGGAAGGCCTCACATACGACAATAAATGACGAAATGTGAAGAGGGCAATCCGGGGCCGGATCATAAAAATCTAGCCCATAATAGAACATAAGACCCCTAACAAAGGGATCCAGAGTGAGGGCTAGTCCTCGAAGGAAGTGGGAGACAAACACGACGCTCTCGTTGGGTTCGGGAGTAGGGACGACCTTCCCTCGGCGGTCAGATATCTGGCCTCCCTCAACCTCTTGATGTCCTCCTCTGTAACGGAGGAAGGCATCCACCAACCTTGAAGGCTGGATCCGAACATGATTGAAGGTCCGAAGCGCCTGACCTGAGCTTTGGGTGTTAGAACTCGAGGCGGGGGAAGGATTTGATTGAGCACGAGAGGGAAAAAAGAAAAAGCCTTGTCCCCTTTATAAAGAGGATGAATATCAAGCGTCCTCCTCGTGGCCGTTTGGGACTTGCCTAAGATCTAGGAGTCCTACCAATAGGCACGGTTGGGTTACCCACGTCCGTATTAATGAGAATCCCATAATAAAGGGGACACGATCTCTGCTTTGACAAGACGTGCCAAGGAAACCGCCTCACGAAATACGTTGAGATGGGTTATGGAAAACGATTCGAATAAAGACTTGGCTGTGGTGTGATGTCACACTACGGGGTACGTCAGCAGATTAGATTTGTGGAAATATTATTCTCTCTACGGTGGTATGTGGAACTTGTTTTGCAGAGCCGGACACGATCCTCGTGTTCAAAATATTGTATGAAGTATTCAGAGGAGGAACCCGCCTTGCAATGCCGAAGACAATCTGCGCGCCGGACTCATCGTCATTGAAGCCTGATTCAGGGGCTACTGAGGGAGTCCTGGATTAGGGGGTATTCGGACAGCCGGACTGTTGGACTATGAAGATACAAGATTGAAGACTTCATCTCGTGTCCGGATAGGACTCTCCTTGGTGTGGAAGGAAAGCTTGGCAGTACGGATATGTAGATCTCCTTCCTTTTAACCGACTCTGTGTAACCCTAGCCCCCTCCGGTGTCTATATAAACCAGAGGGTTTAGTTCGTAGGACCAACAACAACAATCATAACATAGGCTAGCTTCTAGGGTTTAGCCTCTCTGATCTCGTGGTAGATCAAGTCTTGTACTACTCATATTATCAAGAACAATCAAGCAGGACGTAGGGTATTACCTCCATCAAGAGGGCCCGAACCTGGGTAAACATCGTGTCCCCTGCCTCCTGTTACCATCCGCCTAGACGCACAGTTCGGGACCCCCTACCCGAGATCCGCCGGTTTTGACACCGACAGGCATCATGACCCGTCCAGTGGTAAACCACTAAGACACTTTCCAATTCTTATATGCAGGAACACAAATCATAATGGACTATGCATAAATAGATCCCAAAGGCAGGACAAGTTTTCAGTATCAAGCAAAACAAACATGCTTGATGGCATGGCAGATAAGGTGTTCATGCTATCCTATTACAAGGCGCTTTCAATAGCCCAAATTGAATAAGTGTTTTCAAAGGAGTGGTAGACTGTAGCTGATAAACTGGCCACCGGTTTAGGATTCATCATCGGGACGGCTTGATGATTGAGGGTCATCTTGCGCGGTCACATTCTCTTCATCCCTCCCCAGACACTGGAAATCAACCGTTGCCCAATCGATTCCGATTAAGGCTTGAAAAACGGCCTCTTCATGAATGAGGTTGGAGGGGTCAATGTTAGGAGCGTAAGTATGCTTACGGATTGGTGGCACAAGATCTTCAACATTATGAATTAGCGCGGGCTGTCTTTTTTCCCTTGGCATCATAAACCGGTTGAAAATGAGATAGATCTGTATCCTCCGCCAGTTTGCTTGCTATCGGCCGCATCTCCTTTGTCAGCCTTCGGAGATTGTCGTTATTGAAGTCTGAGCCATCTTCTTTCACACCAGGATAGCCTTTGATGATACCTGCCAGTTCAAGATCCGGAATCCACGCCTTGGCTCGGATTAGCGCGGTCAGTGCACCTGACCTTGTGGCTGATCTCTTCAATTCGTTGATTCAGGCAGGCAGCATGACCAGCTTTTCGATAGTTTCTTTTATCAGCAATGGCGGAGGCTTGTTATAAGCTGCAGTGCAAATGGCTCGCTAGGATCCACGGAATAGCTGTTCTATCAAGGTATAGGACGCTTTAAGCTTCATCCGCATGTCAGCGCCTAGATGAGCAATACGGGTCCCTGTCATGGTTAAACATCAGTAAACCGGTCATTGATAAGATATTATGAATTAGACAAACTGCATGAGAGGGTACTTACCAAACACAACAGAAGTCATGGCGTTAATCTGCCGCTTTAAGCCGGTTAGTTCTTCAACCACTGGCTTCAGGGCTGCCTCTGCGTCCTCGACCTTCTTTGTTAAACCGGCCTTTTCTGTCTCCCAGTCTGCACGCTCTTTGTTAAAAGTTTCTTTCAGTTTCTCCATGGCTGCTAGGGCATTGGTCAGCTCTTCTTTGGCTTTGGAAGCCTCTGCTTGCTGAGATTTAACATTCTCTTGAAGATCCATGGTTTGGGCATCCTTTTTACTCAGCTCAGCCTACAAAGGTGAGATATATCATCAAAACAGGTTATGAAGTACCAAGCGTATAACAAGTTATGCACTTTGTACTTGGGGGCTGTCGGTGTCAAAACCGGCGGATCTCGGGTAGGGGGTCCCGAACTGTGCGTCTAAGGCGGATGGTAACAGGAGGCAGGGGACACAATGTTTTACCCAGGTTCAGGCCCTCTTGATGGAGGTAAAACCCTACGTCCTGCTCGATTTATTCTTGATGATATGGGTATTACAAGAGTTGATCTACCATGAGATCGGAGAGGCTAAACCCTAGAAGCTAGCCTATGGTATGATTGTATGTTGTCCTACGGACTAAAACCCTCCGGTTTATATAGACACGGGAAAGGGCTAGGGTTACACAAGGTCGGTTACAAAGGAGGAGATATCCATATCTGTACTGCCTAGCTTGCCTTCCACGCCAAGTAGAGTCCCATCCGGACACGAGACGAAGTCTTCAATCTTGTATCTTCATAGTCCAACAGTCTGGCCAAAGGATATAGTCCGGCTGTCCAGAGACCCCCTAATCCAGGACTCCCTCGGTAGCCCCTGAACCAGGCTTCAATGACGATGAGTACGACGCGCAGTGTTGTCTTCAGCATTGCAAGGCGGGTTCCTCCTCCGAATACATCACATAAGAGTTTGAATACCAGGATAGTGTCCGACCCTGCAAAATAAATTCCACATTCCACTATAGAGAGAATAATATTTCCACAAATCTTAATCTGCTAACACGTTTTGGCAACATGACATCATGCCATGGCTCGGTGATTATTCGAATTGTTTTCCTTCAACCAGCTCCACACATAACGCGAGGCGGTTTCTTGACACATCTTGTCAAAGCAGAGATCGTGTTCCCCTAATTACGGGATTCTCATCAATACGGACGTGGGTAACCCAACCATGCCTAGGACTCCTAGATTTTAGGCAAGTCCCAAACGGCCACGAGGAGGACGCTCGATATTCACCCTCTTTATAAAGTGGCAAGGCTTTTACTTTTTTCCCTCCCATGCTCAATCGAATCCTTCCCCCGCCTCGTGTTCTAACACCCAAAGCCCAGGTCAGGCGCTTCAGACCTTCAATCATGTCCGGATCTAGCCTTCAAGGCCGGTGGATGCCCTCCTCCATTACGGAAGAGGATATCAAGAAGTTGAAGGAGGCCAGATACCTGACCGCCGAGGTTTTGCATCGGCTGCCTGCCCGAGGGCAGGTTGTCCCTACTCCCGAACCCAACGAAAACGGTGTGTCCATATCCCACTTCCTCCGAGGTCTAGGCCTCACTCGGGATCCCTTCGTTAGGGGTTTGATGTTCTATTACGGGCTAGATTTCCACGATCTAGCCCCGGACTCCTTCCTCCACATCTCGGCATTTATTGTCGTATGTGAGGCATTCCTCCACATTACCCCTCACTTCGGCCTGTGGCTCAAGACCTTTGACGTGAAGCCGAAGATGGTCGAGGGGCAGCATGTAGCGTGCGGAGGCGCATTAATAAACAAGATCGCTGGAGCACCATGGCCGAAGGGTTCCTTTCCAGAGGCGTCCGGATTATGGCAACGGGAGTGGTTTTACATCACAGCTCCCAGAAGTGCCAAGTGGGTGGCTGCCCCTGCTTTCTGCGCGGGCCCTCCACCACAACTGATGTCATGGATTAGCAGAGGGCTGAGCTGGGGCCTAGCCAAGGACGTGCCTATATTGCAGAGCCGCATTCAAGATCTCTTCGAAGGAGATTTCAGTCTTGTTATGGTAGTGCAAGTCATGCTGGTTCGTCGAGTCCGGCCTTGCAAACGCCGGCCCCTTTGGATGTGGGAGTTCAACCCAGAAGGACCGCGCACTATTCAGAATTTCCTCGGCTTGACGCACGAGGAGATGTATAAATCATTCTTCGGACCCCAAATAGAGTGTCCAGATACTACCGAGGACGTGGGCCTGAGCAGCAACCGCACCGCCGACCAAGTAAGTAATCCTCTAGCCGAACACACCGTCTTTCATTTATCATGACGTCGTTATGAGAAATCGCTCTTTTGACTAGGACTGGTTAACAAAGGCGAAGATGATTCAGTGTTCGGCCCCCCTTCCTGAGGGTTTGGACAATCCGGTGCTGGAAAAGATGCTCGAGCTAGCACCTTGCCGGGAGCCCTCAAAGGAAGATAGAGGGGGGAATAATGAGGGCGAAAGCGGGCCCCCATTGCTACCAATTCCAACCGAGGGAATGAGCACCCCCGTGAAGGAGGATAACCAAGGGGAAGAATCTGACCTTCTCTCGCTCCGGGGGAGGAAGAGGACTGCCTCTGAAGATCCGGAAACCAAGGCTTCCAAACGGGAGAAGAAGTCTCCACCAGAGGGTCCTGCCTCGGAGGGCATTTTTGCCACACAAAGTCCGCATGGGGATCAGCCCTCTAACGAGCCGTAAGTGATCAAAAAATACTTAATAGTAAAGATATTACTTCCGAGGAAAATGACTGAAGCTTTTGTCTCGCAGTTTGGATCTTAGCCCTTCTCAACAGAGCTCGTCTTCGGGGGATCTTCTTCCGGACATGATGGAGAGCGAAACGCCTCCCCCGGACTCCCCCGCTCAAGAAGTGGGCGACCTTGAAGTGTCGTTAAGGAGGGCCTCCCCGGGTCCGGTGAGGCCAGAAGATAATCCTATGGTCACCCGAAGTCCCCAGTATCCGGCTCTTGAAGAGGGCGAACAAAAGAGTCCAGCGCCATCTGGTATGCGGTCGGACGTACTGAGGGATATGCTAAAGCGAGCGACCATCTCGGAAGAACACCGTACGTTGATGGGTACGGTGATGGAAAGGATTTCGTCCGCTGAAAGCGGGTTGTATGACGCCTTTATGAGTCTACTGAAGGGCTTTGAGGTACGTAAAATGGTGTGCATTTGTGATAGTACCGCACATTTTTAGGTGTGCCCTGTGTAGATAGTAGCCCCTAAGACTCTGGTTGTCGCCGAGAACGGCGGCAAATGGAGGATCGTAGTCCCATGTAATAACCATACCGCTTTATGTGCAGGTGGTGGAAGCTCCGGTGGCTAGCCGGACTAATGAGTTTGCCGAACTAAAGCGGCAACTGGATGCGGCAGATGCCGACATCGAGCTTGTTAACAAGCGGCTTGACGAGGCACAGGGTAAGTAATGTTTTCTGGTGAATGTCACATAGTAAGAGCATCGTGATGCCAGTATCTTTAATATGTTGTGACTGCAGATGGAGCTGCCACCGTGGAGACCCTTCGGGTGGAGCTTGCCCGAGCCAAAGAACAAACAAGGATTAGTAATGCGGCCGCTTTAAAGGCGGCCGAAGAGTTAAGAGCCGAAAAGGCTGCGCATTGCGAGAGCAAAGATGAAATGGCCAAGATGGCTGTAAAGTTAAAAGACACTACCGACTGTTGCCAGTTCCTTGAAGAAGAAAACCGGGCGAGGGCGACGGACCTCGAGAAGGCCACAATGGCGACCAAGGACACCCGCTCTGCCATGAGAGCGAAGAAGGAGGAACTGCGTGAAGCCGGGGATATTGCGGCTGGGAAGCCCTTTATGCTGTGGAGGAAGTTCGGAGATCCACGGTATTCCCCTCTGGATCGACTGTGGAGTTCGGCAGATGCATATATGGACTTGGCGGCGAGCGCTGTCGATGCGGCCGAATACTTCAGAGATCAAACGGATCGTGAAGTGGACAAGCTATTCTGGTCGCAGTTTAACGTTCCAGAGCGTCCGCTTCCATTGGCTGATCAGCTAGCCGAATGGGCCGAACTCAATAGGTTGTCCGGACTCGCCTTGAGGTCTGTCGTGGATCAGCTGTGGCCGGAAAGGCCAAAGCCGAACAACTATTTTAGCCTGGTGCAGCAGTTCCTTGGTGCGGTGCCGCGCATCAATGCGATGAAGAGGTCGGCGTGCATAGAAGGCTCGCGGATGGCCCTTGCTCGTGTCAAAGCATACTGGGCGGAGATGGATGCTACCACTGTTGCGGCGCAGGGTTCGGCCATAGGCCGAGTGGCTGCCGAGTACTATTTTGAAGAGGTTCTTCAGGGTGCTCGTTTGATAGAGGCCTAGTGCTCAAAGAATATGTTTGAGTGACATGTATTCCCATTGTAAAAACAATGTTTTATTAAATTTATCAAGGATGTATTTATACTTTTGCCCGAAAGTAATATGATGCCTCCTGTGCGGCCGTTTACGTACATATATGTATATCCTGAAAGATGGCAGTCGTCAGCTTCAGCCCCCACGCATATAATGCGGGGGTGTTCGCAGAAGACGCGTGTTCACACTTAATCCAACGTATTGGTCCTATTAAGGAGGTGATAGCGCAGCGAACTAGGCAACCGGACTATAATGCTTTAACACTTTCACTTAGCCAGAGGAGTTTGACAGTGGGGCTACTATATAGCCCCTGGTGGCTCCGCACTCACCCGAATTCGGGGTGCGTACATGCCCGGCCGGGAAACGGCCCTTCATTAAGGCGGAGGAATTCTAAGATTCCGATAGGTCATCAAGTGGTTGACCAGTTGATACGTCTCCAACGTATCTATAATTTTTGATTGCTCCATGCTATAGTATCTACTATTTTGGGCAATATTGGGCTTTATTATCCACTTTTATATTACTTTCGGGACTAACCTATTAACCGGAGGCCCGGCCCAGATTTGCTGTAAGGAGGAGCTCACGAGGGTAGGGGGTGCGCCCACCCCCCTGGGGCGCGCCCCCCTGCCTCGTGGCCCCCCCTTCGGTCCACCGGCGTACCTCCTGCACCCATATATACCTACGTAACCTAAAACTTCCAGAACAGAGATTAGATCGGGAGTTCCGCCGCCGCAAGCCTCTGTAGCCACCAAAAGTCAATCGGGACCCTGTTCCGGCACCCTGCCGGAGGGGGGAACCCTCACCGGTGGCCATCTTCATCATCCTGGCGCTCTCCATGACGAGGAGGGAGTAGTTCTCCCTCGGGGCTGAGGGTATGTACCAGTAGCTATGTGTTTGATCTCTCTCTCTCTCTCTCGTGTTCTTGATTTGGCACGATCTTGATGCATCGCGAGCTTTGCTATTATATTTGGATCCTATGATGTTTCTTCCCCCCTCTTCTCTCTTGTAATGAATTGAGTTTCCCCTTTGAAGTTATCTTATCGGATTGAGTCTTTATAGATTTGAGAACACTTGATGTATGTCTTGTCGTGGATATCTGTGGTGACAATGGGATATCACGTGATTCACTTGATGTATGTTTTGGTGATCAACTTGCGGGTTCCGCCCATGAACCTATGCATAGGGTTTGGCACACGTTTTCGTTGTGATTCTCCGGTAGAAACTTTGGGGCACTCTTTGAGGTCCTTTGTGTTGGTTGAATAGATGAATCTAAGATTGTGTGACGCATATCGTATAATCATACCCACGGATACTTGAGGTGACATTGGAGTATCTAGGTGACATTAGGGTTTTGGTTGATTTCTGTCTTAAGGTGTTATTCTAGTACGAACTCTAGGGTTGTTTGTGACACTTATAGGAATAGCCAAACGGATTGATTGGAAAGAATAACTTTGAGGTGGTTTCGTACCCTACCATAATCTCTTCGTTCATTCTCCGCTATTAGTGACTTTGGAGTGACTCTTTGTTGCATGTTGAGGGATAGTTATGTGATCCAATTATGTTATTATTGTTGAGGGAACTTACAGTAGCGAAAGTATGAACCCTAGGCCTTGTTTCAACGCATTGCAATACCGTTTACGCTCACTTTTATCATTCGTTACCTTGCTGTTTTTATATTTTCAGATTACAAAAACTATTATCTACTATCCATATACCACTTGTATCACCATCTCTTCGCCGAACTAGTGCACCTATACAATTTACCATTGTATTGGGTGTGTTGGGGACACAAGAGACGCTTTGTTATTTGGTTGCAGGGTTGCTTGAGACAGACCATCTTCATCATACACCTCCTACGGATTGATAAACCTTTGGTCATCCACTTGAGGGAAATTTGCTATTGTCCTATAAACCTCTGTACTTGGAGGCCCAACAACATCTACAAGAAGAAGGTTGTGTAGTAGACATCACCAGTCTCACGCTATATCATGACAGTCAGTTTTCGGCTTTCTCTACTGAGGTGCTCGTCTGGATGAACCAGGGCACAATCGCAGTAGTTCTCCTGGTGCCGCCTTAGCCGATAGAGCGGAACGTAAGGCAGCAAAATACAGGAGCCGGGCAAACCCAACATTTGACCAAAGACATGATTCGGAGCTGATGCATATAAGGCCAAACTCGCGACGCCAAACACTCCCTAAGGTATTCGGTCTTTATTGTGGGCCTGAATAGTGCCCTTTGTAAGAAGCCCCTGGTGTCCAGGTATGTGCATTACTCTGACGTGGCCACATGCCAAGACGTCAGCATCCTTCTCAATTGTACTGAGAATCCGAGGGATGTGTATCAACAAGAGACATTTAAAAAGGTTGACGCAGGGTCTTAATCTAAAAAGAATCCTTGGAATGGGTCCCTGCTGCACGTCTGCGCCTGTGTCTCCGTTGTGCCATATCCTGGACGGGTGTAGCACGATGGTCATCTGTAAAAGAGAGGAACTTAGGTGAAAAGTTGTCGTGCAAAAAGGTAGGTTTAAAGAAACCATGTTCAATTCAAGATGAGTAAAAGTTGCCACTTGTCTGCGCTCGTTGAGCCCCTTGTATTTTTAATAGGGGTATGGCCATCAAACCTGTATGAATTACATATAGTTGCGCCGGACTCGTCTAACCATGTCCGTGGTCTTGATGACCTATCGAATGCCTTAGTTGGTGAGGTCGTTTTAGTGTGCGGCTGCCAAGGCAGCCGCGCTATCTTCGGCGCGCAGGGATCGCTCAATATTTCCATTTACTGTAATGATGCCACGAGGACCGGGCATCTTAAGTGTGAGGGAAGCGTAATGAGCTATTGCATTAAAGCGAGCGAAAGCTTCGCGTCCAAGTAGTGCTTGATAGCCACTTTGGAACTGAGCAATGTGGAAGGTTAAATTTTCGCTACGGAAGTTATCGGGGAAGCCGAATATAACCTCTAGTAGCAGGGAGCCCGTGCAATGAGCCCCTGGGCCTGGCGTTACTCCTTTAAAGGTAGTATTGATGTGGCAAATTTTCTTTGGGTCTATCCCCATTTTGCGGACTGTGTCCTGATATATCAGGTTTAGACTGCTGCCACCGTCCATCGGGACTCATGTGAAGTGGTATCCGTCAATTATTGGATCTAATACCAAGGCAGCCCATCCTGCGCGCCGGATACTTGCTGAGTAATCCTGATGGTCGAAGGTGATCGGTTGAGACGGCCAGTGGCAGAACTCCGCGGTGATAGGACCTTGGGCGTATTTATCTGGGAGTGCCGCTTTGTTTGTCCCCTTTATCACGTGTAACACGTGTACTGTTTTGACTTCTGGTGGAAATTTTTGTTCCCCAGTGCTTTTCTTGCGAGGCTCATCCTCGTCTTCGCTTGGTGTATCCTGCCCCTTATGTTCGGCGTTGAGCTTGCCGGACTGCTTGAAGACCCAACATTCTTTGTGGGTATGATTTGCAGGTTTATCGGGGGTGCTATGGATCTAACATATTTGGTCCAGAATTTTGTTTAGGCTGGACAGTTCATCTCTGGCGCCTTTAGAGGACGGCTTTTGCTGACCTGCCCGAGAGCTTCTGAATCCGGCGTTTACCACCGTGCTCTTTGGGTTGTCTTCTTTATTCTGGCGCTTATTATTTTTTCTGCGTCGTGATTTCCCGTTTCCATCTCTAACTTCGGATGTACGTGGGTCGCTGGTGCTGCATCTGGCTAGCCAGTTGTCCTCACCCGTGCAAAAGCGGGTCCTGAGGCTTGTTAATGCTGCCATTGTTCTCGGCTTTTCTTGGCCGAGGTGTCTGGCAAGCCATGCGTCACGGACGCTAAGCTTAAAAGCTGCCTAGGCTTCGGCATCCGGATAGTCGACTATTTGGTTCTTTTTAGTAAGAAACATGTTCCAAAGCTTTCGGGCTGACTCTCCGGGCTGTTGAGTTATATGACTCAAATCGTCCGCGCCCGGAGGTCGGACATAAGTCCCTTCAAAATTTGCCCGAAAAGCGTCTTCGAGCTCTTCCCAGCTTCCAATGGAGCTTTCAGGGAGGCTTTTGAGCCAGTGCCGAGCTGGCCCTTTGAGCTTGAGGGGTAAGTACTTGATGGCGTGGAGATCATCTCCTCGAGCCATATGGATATGGAGGATATAGTCCTCAATCCAGACCCCGGGGTCTGTTGTTCCGTCGTATGCCTCTATGTTTACGGGTTTGAATCTCTCTGGAAATTCATGGTCTAGCACCTCGTCGGTGAAACATAGGGGGTGTGCGGCACCCCTGTATCTGGGTGTACCGTGGTGTTCGGATGTTTGTTGTGTTGCATCGTATGCTGGAGTGCACTTGCATGGTCCATAGATGGATCTGGTTGTGCCGTCCTTTTGATGCGAGCCCTCGTGTGGATCGCGTATTGGCTTATGTGCGGCGTTCTTTGCCGCTCTATGTTGGACGTGAGGTCATCTATCTGGCCAGATGGCCGTTTTAATTTTTGGTTGCGGGGGATCTAAGGCCTCCTCATCGAATTCAGGTAGCAACTTCCGTTTCGGGTAGCTCTTGGTGTGGCAATTACCGCCGTACTTCGCTGATTTGTTGAGTACTTTACTCCATCTGATTTTGAGTGTGTCTTGCGCAGCCTTGAGCCTTTGCTTCTGCTTTTTTAGACTCCTCGCGGTGGCAACAAGCCTTTGATGGGCATTCTGTTGCTCCGGGTGTCTGTCCGGTGTGATGTCGTCCGGACTATTATCTTTGGCAGAGTCGGGTTGTTCAGTTTGATTCTCCATGTTGTCGTGGTCCGGCGATGGTTCACCCTGCTCTAACGCTGGGTCTATATGATCGTTGTTTCTGCTGAGGCGAGATTTGGGGCGGCGCTTACACCGCCGCTTTGACTGCTTCTCGAGGGGACAACCCTTTGTTGCGTCCTTCCGTTCCTCGTCGTCGTCTTCTTTTGGTGTGTCCACCATGTATACATCATGTGATGAAGTGGGCATCCAGTGCCCTGTGGGCAGTGGTTCCTGTTCATCTCCTGCATCGTCGTCCATACCGTCGATGTCTTTGGAGTCAGAGTCGAGCATGTCGGTTAAGTCATCGACAGAGGCTACTAAGTGGGTGGTGGGTGGGCAGCGAATTTCTTCGTCATCCGCATCCCAATCCTGCCGGACATAGTTCGGCCCGGATCCTCCTGACAAGGAGAGAGACCTTAATTAGTTCAGTATATCGCCGAAGGGCGAGTGCTGGAAAATATCCGCGGAGGTAAACTCCATGATCAGCGCCCAACCGGATTCGATAGGAATGGGCGCAGGCGGTTCGGAGTCCGTGGACGGAGAAAAATCCGGCAGTTTAGCAACACGGCTCTCGTGAAGGGTAAGGTCGATATTCGGCTCGATCGCCGTTGGGGATACGGCCTCTGTGGCGGGGTCTATCCACCCGTCCATGGGAGGCGCAACTGGCTCCGAATTGAGGGTCAGAGCGGCTGCCGGTGCGATTTCTTGAACACTGTCCGATGGCAGAGCTAAATCGTACTCATCGTGACCGCGTGGCGCACAAGGCAGGGGCTCGAATCCGTCGAAGATCAAGTCTCCGTGGATATCAGCCTTGTAGTTTAAGCTTCCAAATCTGACCTGGCGGCCAGGGGCGTGACTTTCGATCTGCTCCATATGGCCAAGCGAGTTGGCCCGCAGTGCGAAGCCGCCGAACACAAAGATTTGTTCAGGGAGAAAAGTCTCGCCCTGGACTGCATCGCTATCGATGATAGTGGGAGCCATCAAGCCTAACGGCGATGACACAGAGGAACTCTCAGTGAAAGCACCAATGTCGGTGTCAAAACCGGTGGATCTCGGGTAGGGGGTCCCGAACTGTGCGTCTAAGGCGGATGGTAACAGGAGGCAGGGGACACAATGTTTTACCCAGGTACGGGCCCTCTTGATGGAGGTAAAACCCTACGTACTGCTCGATTTATTCTTGATGATGTGGGTATTACAAGAGTTGATCTACCACAGATCGGAGAGGCTAAACCCTAGAAGCTAGCCTATGGTATGATTGTATGTTGTCCTACGAACTAAAACCCTCCGGTTTATATAGACACTGGAAAGGGCTAGGGTTACACAAGGTCGGTTACAAAGGAGGAGATATCCATATCCGTACTGCCTAGCTTGCCTTCCACGCCAAGTAGAGTCCCATCCGGACACGAGACGAAGTATTCAATCTTGTATCTTCATAGTCCAACAGTCCAGCCAAAGGATATAGTCCGGCTTTCTGGAGACCCCCTAATCCAGGACTCCCTTAGGGGCTAATGCCTATTTGCTCTATAATCAACATATTTTTCACAAGTCTCAAGTACAATGCAAGCATTATCCTTAACACTTGGGGGCTAATGTACATCTGTTCAAAAGTTGACGCATTGATTCAAGACCCGGTTTACCTTGGAAAGATAAACCGGCCCTTGGGTGCTACACCGATGAAATCTACAGGAATACAATGATAAAGTATCGGTTTGTTTCCAAAGATCACTTGACATATGGAGGATCAGCATGCAAGGATTGAGATATTACAAAGTCCCGATTTATGATTGTTATCATAAACCGGCCCTTGGGCGCTACTTGAGTTGATATTTACAAATTTGATTTAGGAAAGGGGAAGTGATGAAAATACCTCATAGCTCTCCTTCATCAGGTTCACCAAACCGGCTTCATAATCATGGTTTGAGTGCGGACGGTTTAGAAAACCAGAGTGGAGTTCTTGAGCGCTGAGATTGGCATAGCTTGACAAGTCGGTGCTCCATTTGCCTTTTTCCATGGCAGCACGTTCTTCCTTGGCACTATGTTTGGCCAAAATTACAGGATGGCTAGGGGAGGTGTGACCAATACTAGTAATGATAACTTCGCCTTCTTTGTCTCCAGTAGTCTTTGCTGGAGTTGATGGGGTGTCAGTAGCTCTCACCGGACTAGAAGATCTATCATTAACCCGGCTTGGATCTGCCGGTTCATCATCAGGCACGGCAGTGTCAACTTCTGGTTGTTCATCGGCATTGTGATCTTGAGGGGGTGGTTCATCAAAGGTAGCTTCAGGATTCGGACCCTCCGGTTCAACCGTGTGTTCTGGTTCAACCGTTTGCTCCGGTTCAATGACCACCTGGTCTTCGGGCGGATTGTTCACCCGAGCCTTTTTGCTGGGTCTGGCTTTGGCTCAAAAATATAATAAGATGTGAAAATTAAGCATAACATATAAAGTATGAAAACATCAAAATAAGGGGTTGAAGTACTTACCCAGCTACAGTTTTGAGAGGAGGAAGTTGGGTCGCTGTTGACTCGCCAGAGGATGAAGGAGGTGTCACCTGATAATTCGAATCGGACGGATTAAGAGGTTGTCGGAAATAGCCTGCCTTGGGACAAGAAGTATCAGAAGTGGGTGAGACCTCAGATCGGCACTTTCGAACCGGGGTGTCTCGTAAACCAGCTGAAGTGACCTTTTGGCCGCTGTGCTGGGTTGTGCGGCGAGCCTCGTGCTGCTGCGTCTTCAAAATAAATGTTGGATCCAAGTGAGCAAGAGGATGAGAAAAGCTTACTTTCCAGACCGCTTGACGGATTTTTTGTGTTGGCATAGAGTCTGAACCGGAGGAAAGGATAATTACCTCTACATCGTCAGCTTGGCTGCCCTCCACGTCCTCCTGATAAGTATCATTGTCAATGAGAAGCATGAAAAGTGAACCAAGTGAAGCAAGTTCTACCTCAACTTCCGGTTCATCCGGGTCGTCGTCCAGTTCCATACTGATGCGTTCAGGTGCCTTCCGCTTTGTGGTTTTATTGACGGCTTTGGTTTTAGGGCGGGCAGTTTTTACCGCTTTCTCTTGAGGTTTCTTCTTCCAAAACGGATCATCACCCTGTTTAAAAGTAAAAAAGAAGGGTATTCAAGGATTGTACAGTCTAAAGATATCAAGTGTGAAGCAGAGGAACAATACTCATAGCAGGCGGTTCGTTTTGCGTGTAAAAAGGGTCTAGTCCGGTTTGGCGACAGATAGCTTCCGATTCATTCAATATATTCTTAACGGCATCAGTGACCTCTTCATCTGTTAGCTGAATATTGATATGACATTGGGAGTCTTCTACTTCACCGGTATACTCGCACATTAAGCCGGAGCGGCGACTTAACGGCAAGATGCTCCAAGATATCCAACAACGGACAAATTCTATACATGTTAAACCGTTGGCCAAGAAGGCTCTCAGCTTGGCGAGTTGAGGTGCATACGGGGCCCGTTCCTGGGCACTTAGGCGTTGTGGAAATGGATGAGTATTGGCAAGCCGGTGGGCATGGTAACCCGGCAGAGGATTCTCGTCTTCAGGGGAGGTTGTTGGGGAACGTAGTAACGCACACACAAGATCATGGTGATGCATAGCAACGAGAGGGGAGAGTGTTGTCCACGTACCCTCGTAGACCGAAAGCGGAAGCATTAGCACAACGCGGTTGATGTAGTCGTACGTCTTCATGATCCAACCGATCAAGTACCGAACGTACGGCACCTCCGAGTTCAGCACATGTTCAGCCTGATGACGTCCCTCGAACTCCGATCCAGCCGATTGAGGGAGAGTTTCGTTAGCACGACGGCGTGGTGACGATGATGATGTTCTACCGACGCAGGGCTTCGCCTAAGCACCGCTATAGTATTATCAAGGTGGACTATCGTGGAGGGGGGCACCGCACACGGCTAAAAGATCAAACGATCAGTTGTTGTATCTCTAGGGTGCCCCCTGCCCCCGTATATAAAGGAGCAAGGGGGGAGGTGCAGCCGGCCAGGAGGGGCGCGCCAGGAGGAGTCCTACTCCCACCGGGAGTAGGACTCCCTCCCTTTTCCTTGTTGGATTAGGAGTGGAGGGGGAAAGAGGAGGGAGAGAGGAAGGAAAGGGGGCGCCGCCCCCCTCTCCTTGTCCTATTCGGACCAGGGGGGAGGGGCGTGCGGCCCTGCCCTGGCCGCCTCTCCTCTTCTCCACAAAGGCCCACTGTGGCCCATTAAGCCCCCGGGGGGGTTCCAATAACCCCTCGGTACTCCGGTAAAATCCCGATTTCACCCGGAACACTTCTGATATCCAAATATAGGCTTCCAATATATCAATCTTCATGTCTCGACCATTTTGAGACTCCTCGTCATGTCTGTGATCACATCCGAGACTCCGAACAACCTTCGGTACATCAAAAACCATAAACTCATAATATAACTGTCATCGAAACTTTAGCACGCGGACCCTACAGGTTCGAGAACTATGTAGACATGACCGAGACAAGTCTCTGGTCAATAACCAATAGCGGAACCTGGATGCTCATATTGGCTCCCACATATTCTACGAAGATCTTTATCGGTCAGACCGCATAACAACATACGTTGTTCCCTTTGTCATCGGTACGTTACTTGCCCGAGATTCGATCATCGGTATCTCAATACCTAGTTCAATCTCATTACCGGCAACTCTCTTTACTCGTTCTGTAATACATCATCCCGCAACTAACTCATTAGTTGCAATGCTTGCAAGGCTTAAGTGATGTGCATTACCGAGAGGGCCCAGAGATACCTCTCTGACAATCGGAGTGACAAATCCTAATCTCGAAATACGCCAACCCAACAAGTACCTTTGGAGACACCTATAGAGCACCTTTATAATCACCCAGTTATGTTGTGACATTTGGTAGCACACAAAGTGTTCCTCCGGTAAACGGGAGTTGCATAATCTCATAGTCATAGGAACATGTATAATTCATGAAGAAAGCAATAGCAACATACTAAACAATCAAGTGCTAAGCTAACGAAATGGGTCAAGTCAATCACATCATTCTCCTAATGATGTGATCTCGTTAATCAAATGACAACTCATGTCCATGGCTAGGAAACTCAACCATTTTCGATTAACGAGCTAGTCAAGTAGAGGCATACTAGCGACAATCTGTTTGTCTATGTATTCACACATGTATTATGTTTCCGGTTAATACAATTCTAGCATGAATAATAAACATTTATCATGAAATAAGGAAATAAATAATAACTTTATTATTGCCTCTAGGGCATATTTCCTTCAGAGGTGTCTTTAAAGTAGAACCAAGTTTGATTCCACTCTTTGGGGTGACTGTGCAGCTTGGCATGAGGAAATTCAACCTCTTTTCTTTTTTTAATGGAGACGCCACCGAGTTCAGTATTGGGTCCGTCTACAAATTCAATGCGCCGGTTCAGATGGAAGAAATCCCGGAACAGCTCCACAGTTGGCTCTTCTTGGAGGTACGCTTCACAGAAAACTTGAAAGTTGCATATATTGGATACCAAGTTGGGTCCAATATCTTGAGGGTGGAGTTGAAAGCTGGCAAGCACATCCCGGAAAAACTTTGACCCGGGCGGTTTGAAACCATGGCCTATGTGATCAACAAACACCACTACCTCACCCTGCTTAGGGGTGGGAGGATTTTCTGGCCCAGGAACTCGCCAACCGATCTCATTCTTCTTTGGTAAGGTGCCGATATTAACGATACCATTCAGTTGTTCCTCAGTAACCCGGGAGGGAGCCCAGTTGCAGGAATAAAATTGCTTGGCCATTGCAAGTGAAAAGCTGGAAAGAAATGCCGGTTTACAATTCATTCATAGTGATGCATAAGGTGCAATAGAATAAAGGAATCCAAGTATGTGAAATTGGTAAACCTGAGGATGATATTGAAGGAAATATGCCCTAGAGGCAATAATAAAGTTATTATTTATTTCCTTATAATCATGATAAATGTTTATTATTCATGCTAGAATTGTATTAACCGGAAACATAATACATGTGTGAATACATAGACAAACAAAGTGTCACTAGTATGCCTCTACTTGACTAGCTCGTTAATCAAAGATGGTTATGTTTCCTAACCATGAACAATGAGTTGTTATTTGATTAACGGGATCACATCATTAAGAGAATGATCTGATTGACATGACCCATTCCATTAGCTTAGCACCCGATCGTTTAGTATGTTGCTATTGCTTTCTTCATGACTTATACATGTTCCTATAACTATGAGATTATGCAACTCCCATTTACCGGAGGAACACTTTGGGTACTACCAAACGTCACAACGTAACTGGGTGATTATAAAGGAGTACTACAGGTGTCTCCAAAGGTACATGTTGGGTTGGCGTATTTCGAGATTAGGTTTTGTCACTCCGATTGTCGGAGAGGTATCTCTGGGCCCTCTCGGTAATGCACATCACTTAAGCCTTGCAAGCATTGCAACTAAACGAGTTAGTTGTGGATGATGTATTAAGGAACGAGTAAAGAGACTTGCCGGCAACGAGATTGAACTAGGTATGGGATACCGACGATCGAATCTCGGGCAAGTAACATACCGATGACAAAGGGAACAACGTATGTTGTTATGCGGTCTGACCGATAAAGATCTTCGTAGAATATGTAGGAGCCAATATGGGCATCCAGGTCCCGCTATTGGTTATTGACCGGAGACGTGTCTCGGTCATGTCTACATTGTTCTCGAACCCGTAGGGTCCGCACGCTTAAGGTTACGATGACAGTTATATTATGAGTTTATGCATTTTGATGTACCGAAGGTTGTTCGGAGTCCCGGATGTGATCACAGACATGACGAGGAGTCTCGAAATGGTCGAGACATAAAGATTGATACATTGGAAGCCTATGTTTGGATATCGGAAGTGTTCCGGGTGAAATCAGGATTTTACCGGAGTACCGGGAGGTTACCGGAACCCCCCCCGGGAGCTATATGGGCCATAGTGGGCCTTAGTGGAAAAGAGAAGGGGCTGCCCAAGATGGGCTGTGCGCCCCCCTCCCTCCCCTAGTCCTATTAGGACTAGGAGAGGTGGCCGGCCCCCCCTCTCTCTTTTCCCCCTCCGCGAATCCTATTCCAACTAGGATTGGGGGGGGAATCCTACTCCCAGAGGGAGTAGGACTCTCCTGGCGCGCCTCCTATGGCCGGCCAGCCTCCCCCCCTCTAGTCCTTTATATATGGAGGCAGGGGCACCCCAAAAACACACAAGTTGATCCACGTGATCTATTCCTTAGCCGTGTGCGGTGCCCCCAGCCACCATATTCCTCGATAATACTGTAGCGGAGTTTAGGCGAAGCCCTGCTGCTGTAGTGCATCAAGATCATCACCACGCCGTCGTGCTGACGGAACTCTTCCCCGACACTTTGCTGGATCGGAGTCCGGGGATCGTCATCGAGCTGAACGTGTGCTCGAACTCGGAGGTGCCGTAGTTTCGGTGCTTGATCGGTTGGATCATGAAGACGTACGACTACTTCCTCTACGTTGCGTCAACGCTTCCGCAGTCGGTCTGCGTGGGTACGTAGACAACACTCTCCCCTCTCGTTGCTATGCATCACATGATCTTGCGTGTGCGTAGGAAATTTTTTGAAATTACTACGAAACCCAACAGATATAATTACGAATGACAAGGCGATAAGTGGGAAAAGAGATATACACATATTATTAAACCAGAATATGATAACGGAGATCAAGGGGTTGCCGGTTTACAAGGGGACTAATGGTATGTGATAGATTGTTTTCTACAAAGGTAAACCGCCTATGTGATGAAGAAGATACAGATCTAGGGCAGGAACGACTAAGTAAGGTAAAACAGGTTTCACAAGATTACATGGAAATTTTGGATCTATCGTAAGACAGGAAAAACAAAAAGATTTAGACCTAAAAAGGTTGGTCCCGAAGCAGTTCACAAAGATCCAGATAAGTTTTTATGCGCATAAGGGTTTATTGTGATAGCAAAAGATAAGGAACGCTATAGCTACTACACGAAATACATCAAGTTTGAGGGTTTTCCATGGACTAAGGAGGAACAGGGAAGAACAGTTGCCGGAGCTTCGATGAACATTCACGAACACTGAAACCCTAGGTAGATCTATAGAGGAGGAAAGGGAAGATCTTACAGCGGCTGTTGAAGCAAACGGAGTTACGCTGCGGCTATCTGGTGCAACCAG
The DNA here is from genome assembly GCF_003073215.2 of Triticum urartu. Lineage (NCBI taxonomy): Eukaryota > Viridiplantae > Streptophyta > Magnoliopsida > Poales > Poaceae > Triticum > Triticum urartu. The sequence continues at coordinate 1,466,146 of NC_053023.1, forward strand.
GTCGATGCAGCGGCCAACAGAGATGCAGAGGCGGAGCTCGGCAACGGCGGCGGCGCTCGGGTGAAGAGGCGTCGCGAGGAGGAAGAAGAAGCGAAGAGACGGAGGGGAAAAAAGGAAATGACCCGTGGCCCTATTTATAAGGAAAAGGGAGGAGGTAACAGGTGCGAGAATCAAGGGGCCGGAATATTGGATACCTAACAGGAGAGGTCGCCTCGATTGTCGGAGGCTCATTAACTGAAGGTGAGATGTATCATTTTTAAATAACAAGATGACGTCATGGCGATTTAACATGATCCTGGAGTATGATGTCACGACGGTTTACAAGATCAAGGTGAAGATGCAAGGGAAGAATTTTTCTAAATGTTGAAGATTGACATGAACAAGTTCAAATCAATTTGGGCCTAATATTGGGGATATTACTACTGGACGTAAACCAGCCAGGAGTAGCTGGATTAACTCCAAGAAGATCAGAAGCCCATGAAGATGTAAGGATGGTGGCGCTTTACGAAGGCCCAAGGCCCAAAGGCGAGTTAAGGGCTGTAGATGTAAACCGACTTTCTTATGACCGAGCCGGACACGTTTATGATCCGGCCTCGGGACTCTGTAAACCGGCGGGCGTCAACCTGTGTATATAAAGGGACGACCCGGTAGGGGTTTAGGGACAACAGACAACAACTCGAGAGCCAGGCAAAGCGGATTCGCTCCCTGGTCATCGAAACCCCAGCAATACCAAACACAACTAGACGTAGGCTTTTACCTTCATCGAAGGGGCCGAATTAGTATAAAAACCCATGTGTCCCTTGTCCGGTTTAACCCCTTTAAGCTAACTCGTAGCGATGGCTCCACGACTAAGTCCAGGACATCTGGCGGCACAAACCCACGACAGCGGAGGTCCGGTGATGGGATGCCCGCGCCTGCGCCGGCGGCGGGAGGCGGAAGGCACGACCTAGGCAGCGAGCAAAGTAGGCGAGGGTGTGCTCAGAGATGAGGTGCTCAGAGAGGAGAGGGATTGGGAAAGGTTAGGGAGATGATCATTTGTAAACATGTATGAGCCGAGCCACCCACGTGCGCTTGAGAGCATCGCTCGGGCCTGGCTCACAAGAAACTGCCGATTCGTATGTTTCCAGTGAGGCAGGCTTAGAGCTGCTTTAAGAACGTGGGGTCGCTAGCGAACGACTTGATCGCGGGAGAAACGGATCAGTACGCGGGGTTGCTGGTGATCGTGCGATTCAAATCTAACAGCACCGAATGTTGGAAATATGAGCAAATTACTATGAGATTTAATCCGAATAAACAGAATATAAATCATGACCACAGCAGCAGAGATTAAACTAATCATGCGAACTAGCATAGCAGATGAACATATCACATCTAGGGCACATACTAGAAACATGAATTCTACCACGATCTCGAACAGGAAGGATAGAATCACATACGGTGCAGCGGGTGCAGCACCGCCGGCGTTGATGTTGTCGCCCATGTCGTCGAGGATGAGGTTGCCGAGGTCGGGGAAGAAGTCGTCGTTCGCGAAGTCGTCGCTGCCAGTAGTCGCGCGAGTGTGCTCCCCAAAAACCTGATCGCCCCTCTCCCGTACAGGATCACGAGAGGCGGGGTTCCGGAGGCCTGTTGTCCCTTCTCGCGGTGCACACCAGAAGGAGGGATGGAGAAGACTAGCTTGGCGGCGCAATGATCTGGAACGGTGATGAGAAACCATACGAAGCGGCGGCTAGGGTAGACGTCTGCCTGACTATATATTGCGGGCCGGGTAGGTCGTGGGAGTAAACCCCACATCCAAGTCGTCACGATCCAAAAGAATCGGAAACGGTTCAGTAATTAACGCGTCTGTTAATTATTAATTAATGACTCATTAATTTTCCCATGCAGCAAAAATATAGACAACGTGCATAGCTCTGTCCTCGGCTCGGCTCAATCCCGCAACCCGCGGCGCGTCGTGACGAGGCGTGGCGTGGCGAGGCGAGCGAGGAGGAGGAGCGCGCGTGTAGGTCTCCTCTTCTCATGCTCATACAAGTGGTAGAAGAGCTCACCTTATAAAGAGGTGCAACTCTCTCTCAACTTCCAAGGTGGGACTAAACTTTAGCCTCACTCACTCCACTCACATGTGTGCATGAATGGGCCAAGAGAATTTCAGAATTTTAGTTGGGCTTTGGGCCAAAGGCCTACTAGCAAAATTCCAACAATCCCCCACAAAGTCTCATTGGCACATCTCATCATTTAGTTCCAAAACATTGTTTTATATATCGGTGCTTAGTGGAGACTGTGAAGTTGAACTTCCACTTAGAAATTTATGCTACACTAGATCACAACTTGAATAGTGGACTATGCCTTGAACTACAAGTTTTCTGTGAAACTAGTTTCACACAAATTCTTGACCGATACTGGGCTGCCGCAAGGCTTCCCCGCAGGTGGAGCGTATACGCCATACTCCAGGGCCTTTCATGAATTTATTAGAGAACACCCAATTCTCACAGACTGCGACGTTGACAGTCAAATTCATATAGGTGTGTTCCTCAGAAGATGTTCTGCAGGACAACATCTCTGCTTACCCGAATAAGCCACTTGGAACACATTAAGATAAGTATCAACCTGCCATGCAGATCAGGAGAGTATTGCATCTTCACGGAGTGGGATAATTAATATAAGGATACTCTCCTCCCAGCTGACCAACAGCTTGTCTCCCACTTCTACTTCACGGGATCTCCGATCATATAGAGTGGGTTACCACTATGGACAACTCATGCGGTGGGTCTCAAACCCATCTCCATCGATGCATTATCTATCACATTACGTGATAGACCCTTTGTGAAGGGATCTGCCAAGTTTTTCGACGTTTAGATATAATCCAACGTAATAACTCCGGAGTTCCTCAATTTTCTGACAGATTTTAGTCTCCTCTTCACATGCCTTGAGGACTTCATATTTTCCTTAGAACTGTTTATCTTGACGATCACAGTTTGATTATCACAGTTCATCAGGATAGGGGGTATTGGTTTTTCAACCATAGGTAAGTCCATTAAGAGTTCACGAAGCCACTCTGCTTCAACAGTGGCAGTGTCTAATGCTGTGAGTTCTGCTTCCATAGTTGACCTCATTAAGATGGTCTGCTTGCAAGACTTCCAGGAAACAGCGCCACCACCAAGTGTAAAAACATAACCACTTGTGGCCTTAATCTCATCAGCATCAGATATCCAGTTTGAGTCACTATAACCCTCCAGTACCCTTGGATACCCGGTGTAGTGAATCCCATAGCTCACGGTGCCTTTCAAATAGCGTATAACTCTCTCAAGCGCATGCCAATGATCATCTCCCGGTTTTGACACAAACCGACTCAGCTTGCTCACAGCAAAAGAGATGTCAGGCCTCGTGGCACTCGCCAAATACATAAGCGAGCCAATAATCTGAGAATACCTCAGTTGATCTCTAGCAATCCCTCGATTCTTTCGAAGCAACACACTAGCATCATATGGAGTTGGAGAAGGCGTGCAATCGCTATACCCAAAACGACTCAAGACCTTTTCCACATAATGAGACTGAAGCAGTGTGATCCCACCATTCTCATCTCTCAATAGCTTGATGTTTAAGATAACATCAGCTACTCCTAGATCCTTCATCTCAAAACAGTGAGATAAGAAATCCTTAACCTCCTTGATTAAATCAAGTTTGGTTCCAAAGATCAATATGTCGTCGACATACAGACAAAGAATAACTCCTTCGCCCCCACCATAGCGATAGTACACGCACTTGTCACCATCGTTTACTACAAAGCCGGCAGCAGTTAATGTTCTTTCGAACTTCTCATGCCACTCCTTAGGAGCTTGTTTAAGGCCATATAAAGACTTTAATAACTTGCACACCTTTCCTTCCTGACCAGGTACTACAAAACCATCTGGCTGATCCATGTAAATTTCCTCCTTCAACTCTCCATTAAGGAAAGCCATCTTAACGTCCATTTGATGAACGAGAAGACCATGTGAGGCAGCCAGTGATAGTAGCACCCGAATGGTCAGTCTAGCCACGGGTGAGTAAGTATCAAAGAAGTCTTCACCTTCTTTCTGGGTATAACCCTTGGCCACAAGCCGTGCCTTGTACTTTTGAATCGTACCATCAGGTCTAAGCTTCTTCTTGAACACCCACTTACATCCTACAGGTTTGCACCCATATGGACGGTCAGTGATCTCCCAGGTACCGTTAGCTAAGATGGAATCCATCTCACTACGTACAGCTTCCTTCCAGTAGTCAGCATCAGGAGATGCATAGGCTTCTGAAATAGTCCTGGGTGTGTCATCCATGAGGTACACAATGAAATCATCACCAAAAGACTTTGCAGTCCTCAGTCTCTTACTCCTCATAGGAGTTCCATTGTTACCCTCAACAGGATTCTCAACGTGTTCCATCGCAATGGTGGGTTCAGGAATTACAGTGAATTCCTCACTAGATGGAGTAGGTATCTCCTGATTTGATGAACTCGACATATCCTTCATAGGAAATATGTCCTCAAAGAAAGTTGCATCATTTGATTCCATAATCGTACCAACATGCATGTCGGATACCTCAGATTTTATTATCAAAAATCTATAGCCGATGCTATGAAAAGCATAGCCCAGAAGAACACAATCCACGATTTTTGGTCCAAGCTTGCGCTTCTTGGGAATTGGTATATTGACTTTCGCCAAACAACCCCAAGTACGTAGGTAAGAGAGTTTCAACATTTTCCTTTCCCATTCCTCAAATGGAGTCATGGTCTTATGCTTTGTGGGAACTCGGTTTAGGACATGACACGCAGTCATTAGCGCCTCCCCCCACCATTCCTTGGATAGACCCGAAGTGTCTAACATGGTGTTAACCATATCAGTTAGAGTTTGGTTCTTTCTTTCGGCTACCCCATTTGACTGGGGTGAGTAGGGAGGCGTCCTCTCATGGATTATACCATGTTCCGCACAAAACAGATCAAATTCATTGGAAAAATACTCTCCACCACGATCGGACCTAAGCCGTTTAATTTTTCGATCAAGTTGGTTCTCTGCCTCAGCTTTATAGTTTTTAAAGAAAGTCAAAGCCTCATCTTTTGATTTCAGAAGATACACATAACAATATCTAGTGGAGTCATCAATCAACGTCATGAAGTATCTCTTTCCACCTTTTGTCAACACGCCATTCATCTCACAAAGATCAGAATGTATAAGCTCTAGTGGCGCCAAGTCTCTTGCCTCTGCAGTCTTATGGGACTTGCGAGGTTGCTTAGCTTGCACACATACTTGGCACTTGGAGCCTTTGACAGTAGAGATTTTCGAAATTAAATTCATATTGGCTAACCGCGTCATGCAACCAAAGTTAATATGACAGAGTTGTGAATGCCAAATATTAGACTCATTATTGTGGCAAACATTATTAATAACTTTAGTGCAAATACCTGACAAAGATAGGCGGAACAAGCCTCCGCACTCATAGCCTTTTCCAACAAATTGTCCACACTTAGAAATTACAACTTTATTGGATTCGAAAACCAACTTAAAACCATCTCAACATAAACGGGAACCGCTAACGAGATTTTTATTGATGGACGGCACATGATGAACGTTCTTCAGACGCACAGTCTTCCCCGAAGTAAACTTCAGATCGACCGCACCAACACCTCGAACGATGGCATGTGACCTGTTCCCCATCAACACGGGTGAAGTCCCTGTTGTCTGGTAAGAAGAAAACATGGAGGCGTCAGCACAAACATGTACATTGGCACCGGTGTCAATTAACCAATCAGGGGATTGAAATACTGAAAGGATGGTAGGAAAAATACCGTACCCTGATTCCTTCATATCAGTATCACCGATGACAACATTAGCGGACTTGCCGCTCTTCTCATGTTCACGCTCCTCAAAGCGGTTAGGACACTTCGGAGCCCAGTGATTAGGATCACCGCAGACATGGCAAAGTCCCTTCCCCTTCTTATGAGAATTCTTCTTAAAGTTGGTAGAATGTGATGGCTTGTTCTTTGTATCAAACTTGCCTTTGCCCTGAGTTTTGTTCTTATTGTTTTTGTACTTGTTGGGCTGGGAGTTCTTCTTCTGTATCATGTGGGCACTAGAACCTCCCTCAGCAACTCGAGCACGTGTGTCCTTTGCTCTCGCCTTCTCTTCAACATCAAGAGTACCAATGAGATCCGCAACGGAAAACTCCTGTCTCTTGTGTTTCAGGGAAGTAGCAAAATTGTTCCACGAAGGTGGAAGCTTGGCAATGATGCCTCCGGCAACAAATTTGTCCGGCAACACACACTTGAAATACTCAAGTTCTTTTGCGAGCGACTGTATCTCATGAGCCTGCTATACAACAGGGCGCTCATCAGTCATCTTGTAATCATAGAATTGCTCCATGACGTACAACTCGCTGCCGGCGTCCGAGGCACCAAACTTGGCCTCGAGCGCAGCCCACATGTCCTTGCCATTGTCAAACGACATATACGAATCCACAATGGAGTCATCAAGAACACTCAGAAGAGCGCCTTTAAAGAGGGTATCGATCTTCTCAAAAGCTTCCAGCTGTGCTGGATTAAGATCGCCCTCAGGCTTGCCCTTGGTGGCATCATAGCAGCCCATGGTCTGAAACCAGTAGACTGCTCTCGTGCGCCACCTCTTATATTGCGCCCCCTTAAAGGCAGGCGGTTTCAGATGCGTAGCAAAACCACTCGGAGTAAATTGCCTATAATCAGGTTTTTGGATTGTTGGAAATATGAGCAAATTACTACGAGATTTAATTCGAATAAGCAGAATATAAATCATGACCACAGCAGCAGAGATTAAACTAACCATGCGAACTAGCATAGCAGATGAACATATCACATCTAGGGCACATACTAGAAACATGAATTCTACCACGATCTCGAACAGGAAGGATAGAATCACATACGGTGCAGCGGGTGCAGCACCGCCGGCGTTGATGTTGTCGCCCATGTCGTCGAGGATGAGGTTGCCGAGGTCGGGGAAGAAGTCGTCGTTCGCGAAGTCGTCGCTGCCATCAGTCGCGCGAGTGCGCTCCCCAAAAACCTGATCGCCCCTCTCCCGTACAGGATCACGAGAGGCGGGGTTCCGGAGGCCTGCTGTCCCTTCTCGCGGTGCACGCCGGAAGGAGGGATGGAGAAGACTAGCTTGGCGGCGCAATGATCTGGAACGGTGATGAGAAACCATACGAAGCGGCGGCTAGGGTAGACGTCTGTCTGACTATATATTGCGGGCCGGGTAGGTCGTGGGAGTAAACCCCACGTCCGAGTCGTCACGATTCAAAAGAATCGGAAATGGTTCAGTAATTAACGCGTCCGTTAATTATTAATTAATGACTCATTGATTTTCCTATGTAGCAAAAATATAGACAACGTGCATAGCTTTATCCTCGGCTCAATCCCGCAACCCGCGGCGCGTCGTGCCGAGGCGAGCGAGGAGGAGGAGCGCGTGTAGGTCTCCTCTTCTCATGCTCATACAAGTGGTAGAAGAACTCACCTTATAAAGAGGTGCAACTCTCTCTCAACTTCCAAGGTGGGACTAAACTTTAGCCTCACTCACTCCACTCACATATGTGCATAAATGGGCCAAGAGAATTTCAGAATTTTAGTTGGGCTTTGGGCCAAAGGCCTACTAGCAAAATTTCAACAGCGAAAGTGTTCGGATCCTTTTTTTTTTGAGACAAACTTCTTCAGCTGGTGGATCGATCACCTGCACCTCCGCCGGCCGCCGACACGCCGTTGCCGTTGCCGATCACCGGCACCTCCTCCTCCTCCTCCTCTTTACGCCATCTGCACCTGCACCTGCACCTGCACCTGCACCTGCACGAGGGGAGCGCCGTCTTCCCTGCCCGTAGTAGACCACCACCACCACCACCTCGTCGTGGTCGGGGCATGCCAGTTTACTTTACAGCTGCTGTCCAAGTTGTAAAAAATACAATACAGTTTCGTCAGTTGTAAGTGTATATATAAGCTGTTACAAGAATTCAGTTTCGTCAGACAATACAATACAATACAATACAGGTTTCTTGAGTTTGGAGCAGAGAATTGACCCCAGGATCCAGGAACACAATACATAATGAACAAAACCATATAGAAAGGAAAGATTTGCTCCAAACTTATGTGAAGAAAGTAATAAACTTACATAATGAGCTATGAGTGATGTGCTCAGAAGAAAGTAAACTTACATAATGAGTTATGAGTGGCGTTCAGTTTCAGTTTCAGTTTCAATACCTGAGTCTGAACTGGGTGTACATACATACATACATACATAAATAAACATGGCAACACCTATATATGATGCTGCCTCAACTGAATCACCTCCAACATCACATCAATCGGTTGCTCTTGGAAGATCATTTCTCTTCCTTTCTTTCTTTCTTTCAGCGACTGCAGAATTAATAAGCATGCTTTAAAATGTCTAGTACAAACCTCCATCGGTACCAACCACAAATTTAGGAAATCAACAACCCAGTGACTCTGCAAAATATTTTGTACGTACATTTGCTTGCAATCATCCATTTATACATCTTTCCATCTGTCTATCTGTGTCCCTTTTTCATCTCATCCATCCATTCCAAATTACCAAGAAGAAGAAGAAGAAGAAAAGACTCTTTTTGGCCGAATAAAACCGACCGACCGACCACCCAAAAACTAGCCCCAAAAAAGAAAAGAAAAAACCCAAAGAACAAAGAAAACCTCAGATCGAGCTTTTGCTGCTTAATTTGCCAGGAATGCATTGATTGCAGAGAGCTAGGTCCTAGCTACCAAGTCGGTCTAAGTTGCAAATGAAGGAGATACTATGAATATGGTGATCTCATCTGCCTAGCTAGGCTAGCTAACCCCTCGCCTTCAGATCAACCACCACCACGCTAATGTTATCGGAGCTCTCCCTCCCGAGGGCCAGCCTCGCGAGGAGGGCCGCTGCGCGGAAGCACCGGGGCTCTTCCTCCTGGGAAACTGCCGGTGCGCTGCCGCTGCTGCTGGGAGTGGCTTCGCTGCTCCCTGCTGCAGCAGGAGCTCTGGTCGGGCTCCCATCTTCCAGGCATTGTCGTGCCACGTCGCAGGCCACCTTGTTGGAGATCACGTCCCACAACCCGTCGCTGGCGAGGATTAGGCAGTCGTCGTCCTCGCACCTTTCGGTTATGCTGATCTCTGGCTCGCATATCACTTCTGGCTTCAGGAGCCTGTGCCCTGCAAGAATTACTTTAATGTCAAACAAGATCGAATACTTCATGCTTCACAACAATATATATAGTGATACAAGAAATAAACTTGTTGTAGACATGAACAAACTTCAAGTCTCTGCTTTTTTGCCCTCTTTTCAAAATAGTTAGAAAAACTGCTCTCACATTAAAATCAAATTAACGACAAGTACCCTGTTCATAACATTATGATTGCTACCATTGGTAAACTTGAGCATAAAGTAGCACGACTTGATCCAAGGTAACTCGGCAAATAGCACAAGATCTAATTGGCAGTCCAATAAAGTCACCTATCCTGACTACTTATATGATTGCTACCTTCAGGAAAGGTAATAAACTGAAAAAAAACACACTTTCAACATCGATGAATCGGAGACGAACATGTGTGTCCTTCTTGTCCACTCCATTTTTCTGTGGTTGTTGTCTACTGTCATATACTATATGATAATGTAACTATCTGGAACTGCTCTATAAATATACACCGCGAGGCGCCAGAGTGTTGGACCTTGAGTGGCTGGCGTGTGATGGATGGACACGGTTCATATATATGGTCAATTTCTTTGATAATTAACCAATTGGTATGGCACAACTCATCAGGTCACTGCTAGTGATGGCCATTAGTTTTAGAGGCCGAAGATGTGACCAAATTATTTATCTTGTCAACAACAGCAAAAGTGACATATGTATGTACCGGGAGGTCACCCATTGGAAGATGGTGTTATCCTTTTCCCATCTCTGTCACTCATTATCCAATATACAAAAGAAGAAGAAGAAGAAGAAGTAGCAAACAAAAAGTGTAGAGGATATATACCTAAGTTTTATAGAAAGTACACCATGAGTCACAACCCGTATCTATCTTTTATAATTATAAGCATGAAACTTAAAAAGGAAGGAAGGACCATTCTGGCATCCACCAAACTTAAATTATTTCACACATATTTTGTTTTCAGCGGAAAGGTTAACATGACTACTCTTTGTAATTGGCCGAAGACCCTAAGCCGGCGGTTGTTTATTGGTAGTAGATATAGATGGATGGTGGTAGCGAGATGCAAAGCAACATTTTATCATACATTTGTTTCCATATATAAGAAGGCAACAACACAACACGACAAACATTGCCCCTTTCTGATACGATATTATAGTGTTAATGATCACCCCTCCTTGTTAATGGGAGCAAGACCACGTGTGTGAAGCGACGAAACGACACATCCTGGTGGCATGCATGCCGCATTGCATACATTTCTCCACTCAGGCTGGCTCTCGAAAAACAGTCTCATATGTGACATCTGCAACTTGTTTGGTTGCCTGCATATGCACTGCCTGCATATGGACTGTCTGCATCAGTGGATCAACTTTGGCATGTTGTTTGTTTGCCTGCATTGTCTCGGCGCATACAACTACACGTTGTTTGATTGCCTGCATGGGGTATGACTAAGAGCTAGCACTTGCACTTAGCACATAGGGTTAAGAGCTAGCAGAGGAAGGGGGAGAATAAATGCAGTGTGCGTCCGACCATGACGACTGCGGTGGATAGTGGCTGTGGCCCGTGTCCGACATGACGAGCATGGAGTCGTGGACGAGCGACCCCGTCGGCGGCACGGCGAGCGACACCGTCGGCGAACTAGTTGCGGTGCTCGCGCAAAGACAGTCGGCAGAAGAGGAGAATGTAGTGCCCGCGCCATGGTATCGTCGGTGCAGTGGACGAGAGAGGAGGCCGAGATGATCGACGCCGAAAATGATTCAAGTGTAGTAGGGCGAGAGAGAAGAGGCCAAGATGATCGGCCCCGTCGGCAGCGCGGGCGAACCGCAGTGTGCACGGAGGCAGAGGACACAAGAAGCAGTGTGCGCGTCAGTGCAGTAGGAGGACAACAGAGTGTTGGCCGAGATGAGCGACGCCGGAAACGACTCTAGTGTAGTAGGACGTGGGCAAGGAGATCAAGGGGAAGGGCTTCGGCGTCGAGAGGGGTGAATAGGAGGGCTCTGAGCAGAGGACAGAGGAGCTCGACATGGCGGCGTCAGTGCAGTAGGAGGACAACAGAGTGTAGGCCGAGATGAGCGACGCCGGAAACGACTCTAGTGTAGTAGGACTTGGGCAAGGAGATCAAGGGGAAGGGCTTCGGCGTCGAGAGGGGTGAATAGGAGGGCTCTGAGCAGAGGACAGAGGAGCTCGACATGGCGGCGTCAGTGCAGTAGGAGGACAACAGAGTGTAGGCCGAGATGAGCGACGCCGGAAACGACTCTAGTGTAGTAGGACTTGGGCAAGGAGATCAAGGGGAAGGGCTTCGGCGTCGAGAGGGGTGAATAGGAGGGCTCTGAGCAGAGGACAGAGGAGCTCGACATGGCGGCGTCAGTGCAGTAGGAGGACAACAGAGTGTAGGCCGAGATGAGCGACGCCGGAAACGACTCTAGTGTAGTAGGACTTGGGCAAGGAGATCAAGGGGAAGGGCTTCGGCGTCGAGAGGGGTGAATAGGAGGGCTCTGAGCAGAGGACAGAGGAGCTCGACATGGCGGCGTCAGTGCAGTAGACTGCTGCTCAAAGAGATGAAGCTACGATCGTCGAAACCAAAAACTTACAACACGAATGTTGTGAGGAACTGCAAGATTAGGCTGCTGGTCAAAGGAAATTTCAAATGATCAACCGTGCGCGACGAATCTGACAAAATTCGTCCAGAATAGCTCCAAACGAGAAGACGAGATTAAGAACTTATGGCCGACGAAACTACGAACCGATCGCCTGAATGGAACCGTAGCATCGAGGTGCATCTTTTTTGTGTAGAGCTTACCTCAAATCGAAGCACCGTTTTGTAGATCAGAGGGATGAGATTAGATAGGAGCTTAATGAAGGTTGAAGAAGAAATCAAGTAATCACCTAGCATCCCTTCCGTCTCCGCTCGTGCAAGGGCCCGCTGGCGTGCGCTCGCCTCGGCCTGGCTCGCAAGAAACTGTCGATTCCTGCCTTTTCACCGAGCCAGCCTCTGGGGCTGCTCTAAGAAGCGTGCGATGCAGACTCAATAGTGAAACCAACCAAACAAACAAACAGGCCTCTTGCTTTCCGTGCGGGCCTAGTTGGGCTCTATGCGGGCAACCAAACACGGCCTATGTATACGATCTCCCACCCTGGTCCTGGTGGCATGCGCGTCGCCGAATTTGATGGCACCCGACAGACCACCACGGGCCTTTTCTCAAAAAAAAAAAAAGACAGACAGACAGACCGACCACGGGCCTCCATCTCCACCCTAGCTCATGAGGAGGCTCCAGACATGATTGTTGCTCCGAGTCAGCTGGCTGAACGGCGCACCACTAGCTTCCTTCTTCTTCTTTTTTGCGGGGAAAAAAAGAAATTCATTAATTAAGTAGCTTCCTTCACATCGTGACACCGCTTGACCGTCCGATGACTTGGTTGCATGGAAGGGGTGGGCCACGAGTGATGCGATCGAGCACCCAGTGAAGCTTACATGGTCTTGGATCGACACCTCACTCTAATGCCACATTCCCATTCCCATTCCCATTCCCATTAGAATTAAGCCTATCAGCCGCGAGTAGATGCAGATTGACCTGCTAGTCCTTAACTTGATGCATGAACTTGCCGGAAAATTGAAGACATATATATATATATATATATATATATATATATATATATATATATATATATATATATATATATATATATATATATACATGGGTCAAGTTATATATAGGAAGGAAAGGAAAGGAAAGGAAAGGGAAGGAAGGGAAGGGTGCGTAGTGCGTACGTACCTAGCGCTCGGGACATGGCGAGGATGCCGCGGACGCGCGCCCCGTTCATGTACATAACCTTGCCGCCGGCCGCCTTGATCCGCGCCATCTCGTCCGGCCGGTCCGGCTGCATATATCCATCGTCATCGTCCTTGTTGGTTAGTTATTATTAGTAGCATGCATCGCATTGCATAATAGTAGAAGAGAGATGGATGCCCTTCCTTCCTTCTTTGTGGATGGGACCCACCTGGCTAGCTAGCTTTGAATCCCACACCCGCCACTGCCGTCACCCCACGTGGCTTTCCTTTGAGCCGCACCAACAACACGTGTATCCTCACCACCGGCGATGGCGAAAGCGACCCCCTCCCCTCCCTCCAGCCTAGCCTAGGAATCTAATCTCACCACCACCACGTGGCGGGCGTATGAGCTACTACTAACCTAATCTAATCCCAGCCCAGCCAGACAAGAGAAGAGGCCCACAAAGTTACTGTATATATGAGCTACTACTAATCGTACGTACGTATTCCACAAAGAAAAGTACTGTATGTATGAGCCTCCTTCCTACAGTACATAAATATAATCACAGCCCTCCTCCATATTCCGCTAGCATGTTGCAACCCAAGCAGAGCAAGATTGATTACATACGTACGTACCTAGTGGCGTGCAGGTTATTACTTTATTTACTTATTATACTGTTGCATCCCCAACAAAGAAAGTTTCTTCCTTTGCTTTGCGTGCCACGTATGTACGGATAGGACGGAGTTAAGGTCAACTCCACCGCGCGACCCTTTCCTATTCGCCCCCGTCTGTTTGAGGTAAAACGAAAAAACCAGACAGCCCAGCGCGCGACCGTAAACGGACATTTGTCCGCTTTGTGTCCATTTTCGACCCATCTGCGGCCTAAGTTTGCGCCGGTTTTGGGATGAATCCGACAGCGCGGAGACGGGCGGGACGCACGCGCTTGTCCTCCCCTGGCCCGCCTGTCGGTGGGAGAAACCAAAAACCCCCCGTGCCCCATTTAGCGCGCGCCATTTTCCACAAACCCTCCCACGTCCCCCCCCCCCCCCCCCCCCCCCCCCCCCCCCCGCCCCCCCCCCCCCCCCCCCCCCATGGCCGACGCCCCCCCCCCCCCGAATTTCGGTGGCCTGACCGTCGACCCGCTCATAAAGGTGAAGAAGAAGGCGGCCAAGGCGCCAAGGAAGCCGCGGTCGGAGTGCACGCCGGAGGAGATAGCCAAGTTGGACGCGGAATCGGCGAAGAGGAAGGAGCGGAGAGCAGTCGTCAAGGTCAATGCCGCCGCGGCCAAGTTCACCGCCCAGCGCGATGCAATGATGGTCGCGGTCGACGAGAAGGAGGACCTTGTCAACAAAGCGCACGCCCTCCTCATGCTTGGCATGGGCCGTCCGGCCGGGTTCCCGCAGCGGCCGCCGGCCCCGCGAGCACAGGCTCGTCGGTCGCCCAGCCTCCGCACTGCCAGTCGCGGACCGCGCCTATGTCGCCCGGCTTTCCTCCGCCAAGACACGACGGCCAGACCCATTTCTCAGGGTCGCCGGACGTGGGCTTGTTCGCGCCGTCCACACCGCGTCCCGCGGCCGTCATCGACCTCAACGTCACGCCTGGGTCCAGCAGCGGCGGCCGGGCGTCCGTCGAGATGCAAAGAAAGCAAGCACGGGCACCGTTCACGGGCACCATGCCGGCCCCCCGCGTCTTGTTTGACGGAATGCCCGACCCCTTCTACAACCAGTACATGAAGGACGTGATCTTCGAGGGTGGGCATGGCCGTGCCTACGACCCCGAGGAGACCCAAAGTCAGGATGGCCGCGCCCAGTACGTGCCCGATGAAGAGGCCGACGACCATGCTGACTACGACCATGGTGACTCGTGGCATGAAGACGATGACATCTATGTCGAAGGTGATGGTGATGAAGAAGAAGGCAATGACGTTGATATTAGTGGCGAGCCATTGTTCATCGACGAGCTCACCCAAAGAGCGGAAGCACAAAAGACGAGGAAGAGCATTCGCATGGGTTCATACACACAAGATGAGGACAAGTTGATTTGTCAAGTTTGGATGAAGATTAGCCAAGATCCGAGGACCAGCGCGCAACAAAAGGGCATTGTTCTTTGGACAAGAGTCCACAAAACATTCCATGAAAGGAAGATGTTTGAGCCCTACCAATTTACAAGAAACTGTGGCATCGACTTGATTCAAAAGAGATGGTTGTTCATCCAACAAGAGTGCAACAAGTATTGCGCCGCATTTGAGAGCGTTGAAGCACGGCCCGTGAGTGGCCTCGGCGTTGGGGACATGGTATGCTCTCCTCTTCCTAGCCCTTTTCTTGCTACGGCCATGAGACTTCGGCCGTGTATATGTTTGCATGTTCACTTGTTGTTGATCATGTGGTTTAGGCATTTCAATCTTTGGAGGCATTCAAGGCTGTCACAATGACAAGCCATTCACTCTTATGCATTGTTGGACGATCATCAACAATTGCCCTAAGTTCAAGAACCAATATCGTGAACTACAAAGAAAGAGAGGACTAAAGACGATCAAGTTCGCCAGAGGTGGAGATGGCGAGGCGTTGAAGAGGCCGAAGGGCAAGACCAACTCCAAGGTAGATGACATACGTGATGCCTCATCCATGGCATTGCATGACACTTTGCATGGCATGATGTCCCAAAAGAATGTGAGGGACGAGAAGAAGCGGCAGAGCAAGGAGGAGCAAATGAAGCAATACCTAGACCTTCAAAGAAAGAAGCTTGAGATGGACGAGGCGGCCAGGAGGAGGAAGATCGACATGGAGGAGGCGGCCCGGCAAAGGCAGCTCGACATGGAGGAGGCGGCCCGGCAAAGGCAGCTCGACATCGAGGCCGACAACGTCAAGGCCAGGCAGAGGCAGCTCGACATTGAGGCCACGAATGCCGCCACTAAAGCGAAGGAGGTGACCCTTACGATCATGAGCATGGACTTGTCGAAGATGAGCGACAAGACGAGGGCCTGGTTCGAGGCCAAGCAGAAGGAGATGCTCGACGCCGAAGGCTTGAATTAGGTCGTCCGATTGGCCCTGGCCGTTCTTTTTGGAGGCTAGCATAGGTGACGCCCGTCCGCTGGGCCGCTGGCTGTGTGTCGGCGAGAAAATATTTATTTTGATGGCCGGCTGTGTTGCGGGCGAGGATAACTATTCATTTTGGAGGCTGGCTGTGTTGCCGGCCGCTGACTAATGCCGGCGATGGACGTGTAGGGCGCTGGCTCTGTTGCCGGCGTGATAAATCGGGACCGCTGGCCTGAACTAGGACTTGGCATTTGAAACGTTCTTTTGGTTTTTTAAATAGACACGAATAGGATGGGGCAAATGGATGCAGAACACGTCCAAATACAACCCCAAATCCCTACTCAAACGAACAAAATCTGAACAAAACATAGGTAGCTAGCTACGCCCCGCCGGTGACCACCTCCTCACCTTAAGCATCTTCTCGCTCATAAACTCCCGAGAGCCGACACCTCCTCACCTTTGACTTTGGCTTTCCTTTCATCGGTGGGCCTCCGCTGGCCGGTCAACGCACGGTCAACCCTCGACTCCTCGTCCGTTGGCCGGCCGGCGGGAGTACAAAAAATGCTCACTTGTCCACGCAAACAAATGGGTCTCACTAACAGCGAGTATGCACCAAAGATAATGTTTAGTCCACGTATTAGCTTTGGTCAAAATCAAGCTTTGTGAACTTTGACAGTGTATCAACAAAAATATTAACATATACAATAACAAATTAATACCATTAGATTCATTATTGAATGTACTTTCTTATCATATAAATTTGTTATGGTAAATGTTTATATTTTTTTTATAAACTTGATCAAACTTTGTGAAGTTTGACTTCAGTCAAACCTAATATGCAGAGTAAATAAAAATGAAGGGAGTACTTTCTTCTTCCCGTCCCGTAATATAAGAGTATTTTTGGCACTATATTAGTATAAAAAATATTCTTATATTATGGGACATATTATGTATGGGACGGAGGGAGTACGTAACACACGAGCGAGCGAGCGAGCGAGGACGAGACATGCAATCATGCATTGCACCCAAATAGCTAGAGATGCGGCACACCTACATACGTACGTACGTCCACAGTCCAGAATTAGGGGAAGCAAGGACAAGGAGGACTCACGTACCTTGTGGTCCTGGGAGAGCGGCACGGCGACGCCACCTCGTGAGAGCACGGCGCGGGAGTCGCCGCAGTTGGCCACGATGAGGCGGTCGCGGACCAGCAGCGCCACCACGGCCGTCGACCCCACGATGGCGCCTTTCTGCGCCGACGACAGCAGGCAGGAGCACGACTTGGGCACACTCGCAGTGCTCCCGCGCCCGCACGCGCACGCCGACACCGCCAGCGCGTCCGCCCGGGCGAAGCTCCTGGATAGAGCGCCACGCCACGCCACTTGCTCCGACGACGCCGACGCCTCCGCCGGTTGCTCCTCCGACTGCTGCCGGTTGTTGAAGGCTGCCGCGGCGCCGGCCATCTCCTCCGCGAGGATGACGTGCATCTGCTCCCTGCACAGCGCCGCGGCCTGCATCGAGCATTCATGCATTTCATCCATTCCATCATAAGCAAGCGTGCGTTTACAAGTGATTTAGATAGATGGAGACCGGAAGGAAGGAATGAATCAATGCAAGCAAGGAATGTAGTACTCCTATTAGGAAGCTGCATGCTACGTGTCGAGCTGGAGCTGGAGGTGGAGGTGGAGTGGAAGCTGCTGGAATGTGGCCAGGTCATTGGTGGCCAGGTGGATGGAAGGAGGTCTTCCTAGAAGGAATGCAAGCACTCTAGCGAGTAGTATTCGACAGCGAAATGCATGCGGACGTGGCGCTACACTATCTCATCTCATGCTGGATCGGATTGGATGCTGCAGGCAGGCAGCTTTTCCTTTGCATAATCAATCAAGCCGCGTGTACCTTCAATTCTCTTCTCTTTGGACTGGGGACTAGTCCAGTTAATTACTCTACTTACTAAGCAAAAACTTGTAGCTAGGCATTAGATTAGATTAGACAATTGATTGAGTAAGTGAGGCGGCATGGCGTGGCGTACGTGGGGGCCGCCGTGGCCGTCGAAGACGGCGAAGAGGTGCATGGGCGAGCCGTCGGCCCAGGCGCAGAAGCTAGGGTGCAGCGACACCGTGTCCTCCATCTCCCGCAGCCGCCCCGCCAGCGCCACCGACCCGAACGACACGGGCCATCTCTTCTCCTTCTCCTTGGAGGAGGGCAGCTGCTGGGGCGCCGCCGCGACAACCGCGTCAGAGCCCTCCTCGGCAGCGCTCTGCGAGGACGGCGCGGACTCGGAGGAGGAGTCGGAGGAGGGCGGCGGGGACTGCACTACTTCCCCTTCCTCGGCGGGGCCGGGGGCCGGGGCGGAGGAGGCGTGGTGGGCGTTGAGGCGGCTGCGCCTGCGCAGGCGGCATTCCTCGGAGTCGATGTGCCCCTCCCCCATCTGGTGGGAGGGCATGTTGTTGACGCCGGCGCTGGCCATCACCATGGATGGATGGATGGATGGATGGATCGGGCGGGCGGTCAGACGGGGTTGGAAGAGGACTCACACGGAGGCGCGTGGCTGCAGGTACCGGAGCAGCAGCAGAGCGGAAGCGACTCTTCCCATGAGAGAGAGAGAGAGAGAGAGAGAGTCTGCTTTGGGTTGGCTTCAAAGGAGGAGCAAGAAGAGAATAGGGAAGAGGAGGAGCAAGTGGGTTTGTGTTCCTCTGTCTCGCGTCACGTCCGAAACCCGCCGGGGCCCACATGCGGGGCGACGTGGCGACACGTGTCACGCGAACCGGACCACCCGCCCTGCCTGCCTGCCTTCGTGTTTGGCTGCGCCGTGCCGGATGCGCTCAATCGTTTTTTTTTAAGCATCAGTACAGACACAAGCACTCATATACATGTGCATACACTCATCCCTATGAATACACACACGCACACTCTACCCCTATGAGCACCTTCGAGAGACTGAGCCGGCATATCATTTTCGTTTTTGGGAGCAACTGGTTAACCAACGCTTCTTCGGGAGCCTCGCAACAATCAACGCCATTTACGCTCTTTTAGTCATTCGCCACGTGTCACGTTCTGGATACTTTCTTTGAATTTTGTTTTATTTTGCCACACACGTTTTCAGTTTTTTAAATGGTTTTTTCGACATTTTGGATTTCTCCCGATCTTTCTTAGCTTTCTGATTAAAAAAAATTGAAAAAAAAATTGCGCAAAAAAACGTGTTTTTTTCCTCTTTCGCGAAAGTCACGGTTTTTCTTCCGTGAGAGGCATGGTTGTGCTTTATTGAGAGTCACGGCCGTGCCTTTCGAAAACGAAAAAAAACGCGTTTTTTTATTATTTTTTTCTTTCGCGAGAGTCACGGTTTTGCTTCCGCGAGAGGTACCGTTGTGCTTTCGCGAGAGTCACAGCCGTGCCTCTCGGAAAGGGAAAAACAAAACGCGTTTTCTGTTTTTTTTTCTTTCGTGAGAGTCACAGTTTTGCTTCTGCGGGAGGCACGGTTGTGTTTACACGAAAGTCACGGCCGTGCCTCTTGGAAAGAGAAAAAAATACGCGTTTTCGGTTTTTTTCTTTTGCGAGAGTCACGGTTTTGCTTTCGCGAGAGTCACGGCCGTGCCTCTCGAAAACGAAAAAACGTGTTTTCTATATTTTTTTCCTTCCACGAGAGGCACGGTTGTGATTTCGCGAGAGGCACGGGCGTACCTCTTTCGGAAAGGGAAAAAACCGTGCTCCCGGTTCGTTTTTTTTGTCTGATTTTTTTTGTGAAAAAGAAGTTCGTCAAAACCTATCAACATGGGATCTAGTTTTAAAAATTTCGACGCGAGAAATCCAATGGTGAAAACGATTCGAAATTTGGACGCACGGTTTAAGAGATAAAACGTTTTGAATAAACGGATCTATGAAAAAAGGAAAACTCTCAGGTTGCGACAAGTGGCGCGCTGCATGTGCGCCACTTGTCGCGACCTGGAAAATGAAGTATTCTTTACAAAGAGTACTCCTTAATTAGTGATTTCGATCGTTTCCGGCCCCTCTCTCCAACCAAGTACAAGTAGTAGTAACATGCATGGCCCAACGGCCCAAATTTCCTGAAAAAGTAAATAAATGTTCAATAGGAAAACACAACGTGCATTGTTTCCCTTTTTCGTATGTTAATATTTTTTTGTCAAGAGGAGTATTTGTATTGGGTGAAAGTGTCTCTGGGTACCCTACCTAATATTGTGAAAGAGCTAAAATAAACAAATAAATAATACGGGTTGGGTGTCATTTCCCTAATAGAGTATTTGTATTGTGGTAATAGTTTTTTTTTCTTCACATTTGTGGTGATAGTTTTCAGTGCACTGAAAACCAAAAAGACACGCGATATGCCATTTTTCATCGATCCAAAAAAAAAAATCATACCGTACCGCATTTCAAGTTTTTGGCCATAATGCTGGCCATCCACGCAACACCATATTTCATCGCTCCGTTTGAGAAAAAAAATGGTCTAGCCATAACATACATAATGAGTTGCCCTGTTGCAACTTTTGAGTAGTAAGCAGCTAGACAAGATCCTTCATCATTCTTTTCTGTAATAAGAACCTGAATTCGCATTCCTCAAGCCTTGAACCAAGTTGGTTGGAATGCACCCACATGAACAGTAAATTCCAGAAAATTAGTATACAGATAAAAAAAGTTCTAATTTTTTTGGGATGAATATCACCAATGTTTCCAACATCCTACACAGTTTTCACCCAAAAAACGCATTTGTAGAGGTGTGTGCCAAAAAAGCACTGCTCCAAATGTTTTTTTAGCCTCAATTATTTTTGTACAAGCATCCACGGATGTCATTTCAAGATGAAATTTTGCAGGATGTTAGAAATTTGTTGATGTGCATCCACACAAAAAAAAACCAGTTCTTTATTTTGTTTTATTTAATATTTCATTTTTAGAATTTTTTAGCTCGGGGGCAGATTATCCATGTCCTACATACACTCCCCTGATCGAGTGAGCTAGACTCACTTCTTAGCTTCCCCCTACTACTGAAATTTAGTTACCGATGCCGGGTGTTTACGTCCACCTGCCACTACTAATCTGGGCCTAGGTTAGCCATGGGCCAAAATTATCAGTGGCAGGTAGTTGCAATTATTTTTTTAAGGGAAAGAAGGAAAAGGCAGATTCAAAATCTTTTTTCTTCGGACTTTCCCAAACACAAAATACCTCCTTGTATTCGCACTCTCAAATGAGAGTGGAATAAATTCGACTTTCATATAATATCTTAATAGAATTCCATGTAATGATCAATGCATTTTTTTTGATTCTATATTATCCGCATGTGTAGAATACTAGCAAGAGAATATCCCTCCTTTTTTATGTAATTGAAATGGTATTGACGAATAACAAATAAACATACTAGTGTTTATTAGTGTCGCATAAAACCCGAAATGGGGCATGGCCAAGTGGTAAGGCAGCGGGTTTTGGTCCCGTTACTCGGAGGTTCGAATCCTTCCCTCCCAGATTGTTTCAACAGTGGAGGGCCATTTTACCCGTCCGACACTGCTCAAATATGTAGGTATTTTGGCTTTGTGCATTTTGTAGATTTTAGTGTGTTATTTTTTATGACCATGATATTGTATGAAAAATGGTTTGAAGTTTATATGTTTAGTTGTTGCCATATTTTACAATTTTATTAATTAATTTGTAAAATTTGAACTGCGGGTACATTCATTTTTTCCAAAGTTTGGAAGAAAGACCCTAGATATGATAGTTAACATATTTTTATGTCCCATGAAACAAAAGTTTGGTGCTTTTAAATATGTATATGTGAAAATTCAAACACAGAAACTTAATCATAAGGGACTGGCTAGGAGCCAGTTGACTGAAAACAAAAATTGGTTCAGACGATATTACATCTGCCTTTATTTTAGATCAAATGGCAAAAATAGAACAACAGAGTTAATAGAATCAGAGTATTTAACAAAAAACTACCACATTTCGTGTCTACAAACTACCACTTTACAAATTTGTGCGGAAAACTATCACTTTTTGACTAATCTTTGACTAAAAACTACCATGTTTGGAAAGTGCTTGATTCACCTCTTTTAAACGCCTTTCTGACAAGATGGGCCCATCTGTCAGCATCAATCTTCTTCCTCTTCCTCCTCTCTATCTGGCATTTCCTCAAACACATCATGTGCACTTCGCGCTCTTCTTCATGGCGACGTCCCGGCGAAGCACCTCTCCAGCGCTAGTCGGGACTGCAGACGGCGGCGCAACCACATCGGCTGGAGCTTCCTTGGTCGTGCTGGCGTGCCGCGGCCTTGCGTGCGTGCGCAGCAGCCGCCACCGCCGCCGCGTGCTGGCTGCCGTCACCGCGAGCGTGCGTGCAGCCGCCGCCGCTTGCTGGCCGGCTGGCTTGCGTGCGTGCTGGCTGGCCACCGCTCACGGCTGCCTCCGCCATGGCGGCCATGGCTGTCCACAGCCACGGCAGGGGCCGGCCACAGCAGTGACGACCGGCGGCGAGAATTCCGGCTGCCCCACGTCGTGTCCAGATACCCAACCCTCTCGTAGCTGCAAAACATCACAACACACCAGCGGTTAGATAACACAGCATGGTAGTAGTGTTAAGCTACTCTTCATGAATTGGATTCCGATGGTCACCTGGGGAGCAGCTTGTTGAGGAGGATGCGGGTGAAGGTCGACTTGCCGCTGTTGGAGGTGCCGCACACGAGGACGACCGGAGACGAGAGGTCGGACGCGATGACTTCGGTGGCCAGGGCCCAGTCCTCGGGGACTACCACTTCCGGCGCGCCTGCTCCGGCGGAGGAGCTGGCTTTTTTAGCCCACTTATGTGTGGGCCCAACTAGTCAGAAACGTGTTTTAAAAAGTCAAATCAGGCTTTATTCAGACTTGGTAGTTTTTAGTCAAGTATTAGTAAGAAAATGGTAGTTTTCAGTCTAAATTTGTAAAGTGATAGTTTGTAGGCACGGTTCCATTAACTGAAATAGTTTTTTGTTAAATACTCATAGAATCAACTGACCCAAATCTTGAGTCAGTCAATTATGATCTTATAGGCCAGTCCAACTCTGTTTCTATTTTTTATGCACTCTGTCTGCGAACTAAAAACACACAATGGGCTGGTCAAAAGCAGACCCGTTACATTTTAAAATATTGAAAAATTGTGTATTTTTAAAAAGTTGTACATTACATTTGAACAAGTATTCATGAGATTCAGAAATATGTTTTATGACATTTTAAAAAATGTTTGTACAATGTAAAAATATGTTTTCATAGTTTTAAAATATGTTTATACAATGTAAAAATTTCTTTATATAGTTTAAAAGATTTGTAATGTGTGTTTGAAACATATTTAACATGTATTCAGAAAAATGTTCAAAAACATGTATTTGAAAAATGTTAGCCATGTATTTGAAAAGGTCTTTTAGATGTATGCAAAAAAAGTACAATGTGTATGAAAAAAGTAGACATTAAACATAAATCTGAAAAAATGTTGGTCATGTATTTGAAAAATGTTAAACGTGTACTTAAAATGTTCCTGGTGTATATGAAACACATACAATGTAGTATATGAAAAAAATTAACATGTGTTGAAAAGAAAAAGAATGGACAAATAAAATGGAAGGAAAACTGGTGAAAGCCAAACACAACAATTTCATGACAAGAAGAAATTACTGAGGCGAATTTATTATGCTTGACAACTAAACTTGTCATCCTTATTAAACATAATTTGCCATGTTAAAAGTCAGATGTTCGCTAGATATTTCGGTCCTTGATCAACAAGCACAGCTAGCTCAAGAGAATATAATATATAAAGCGTGAGTCACGCACATACGCACGGTTTGCATATTCTAACTCTGCTTCGATCGGTAAGCTTGCTTGTTATAATTAGAGTAGCTACGTAGGCTTTGATGATAGGTAAGGATGCAATTCATGCATGGCTAAACAATCTAATCTTCTTGTGGCATCACCACCTGACTAATTAATAAGCATTTCTATATGATCACTTGTCCATCGCCTCACCACTCTAATCTAACCCAATTCATCATCTCTACACACCACATGTATGTTGTCATGCTCATGCAGGGTATTTGATCACCAGCTAGCTACTCCCTCCGTTCCGAATTACTTGTCTTGGATTTGTCTAGATATGGATGTATCTAGACTCATTTTAGTGCTAGATACCTCCGTATCTAGACAAATCTAAGACAAGTAATTCAGAACGGAGGGAGTAGATCACAAGGATAGCTAGCAGGGTATTTGATCAGATCAGATAGCTAGCAGCCTAGCAGGGTAATCAATCACCAGCTAGCTAGAGCTAGACACCTAGACCTAGTCAATGTCCTCATCCGTGGCGGTCCCGGCCACCGCCACGCCGCCGACGGAGTCCATCCGGGAGCTGCGCGGGTGGCTCATGGTGCTGGCCACCCTCATCGCCTCCATCACCTACGCCTCCGGCCTCAGCCCGCCGGGCGGCTTCGAGAGAGTCAAGACGCCGCTGCTCGCCGACCCCAAGAGGCCGCCGGCCGCCTCCGGGACGCAGATGCTCCCTTCCCTTTACCTCGTGAGCCCGGCGAGGTGCAGGGTCTTCTACTACGCCAACACGGCCGCCTTGGCGCTCTCGCTCTCCCTCATCCTGCTGCTGGGCAGCCAGGACCTGCGCCGCCTGGCCAGGGTCAAGGCCCTCGAGATCCTCGTCGCGCTCGACGTCGTGGCCCTCCTGGTGGCCTACCTCGCCGGCGCCGGCTCGTTCGGCGACCTGCAGCTCCTCGTCTGCGCCGGGGTCGTCCTCGTCGTGCCGCTGGCCCTGGTCGCCATGTCGTCGCGCCTCTGCGGGAACTACTTCTGGGATGAACTCTGAAATCTGAATTGGTTTAGTCACCCTCGATCGATGCTAGAGCTAGATCGATCAATGATTCGCAAATTTAAATATGGCCCGAAAAGCAAATAAGACAATTTTTGATGGGCCATATATTACACTTGGGTTCTCTCTCCTCCTCTTTTCCCACCGTGCACGCAATTAGGGCGAACCGTCGTTCCCCACTGCCAACGATGTACTATAGTTTTTCCTCAAGCTTTCTCATCTCCACAATGTAGCCATGGCTCATGAGGCTAGGGTTTGTAGGGTATGTCAACACTATGGCAATAGCGATGACAATGGTTTCCTCTGCAATTTGGTACTCCAGCCTCATCTGGGTCACGTCGGTGCATCCTTGTAGGAGCCCCACAAGGGATAACCCTTACTTAGGTGCTCATGAGGGTGGTCGACCAAACACGCCCCCCCCCCTCCCCCCCTCCTTCCCTCGCTACGTGAATTTGGGTTAAGTCAGGCCCCCTCTTCCAGTTTTGGCAAGGTCATTCCTAGACCGATTTTTCGTTGTTTTTTTATGTTTTTTATTTTAATTTTTTTACTTTCTTCACTTCTAGTTCTTTTTCATTTTGCGAACATCTTTCAAATTCATGAATCTATTTTTTTCACATCATGAATATATTTAAAAATCACAAATATATTTTGAATTGTTAACATTTCTACAATCAAGATTTTCTTTTACAAATTTGTGAACTTTTTAAAAATTGTGAACATTTATGAAATCCTGAACCTTTTTCCGAATTCATGAAGAGTGTCTTAGATAATTGTGAACGTTTTATGAAATCATGAACATTTTTTAAATTTAAGAACATTTTATAAATTCAAAACATATTTTAGAATAGTAAACATTTTCAAAATCGTGAACATTTTCTAAATATGCGAATATTTTTCGAATTAGTGAACTTTTCTTGAAATTCATGAATAAATACTTTTTGACCCATGATTTTTTCTTGAATTAGTAAACATTTTTTTCAAATTTGGATCATTGTTGAAATTATCAACACTGTTTGTATTGTTGAACATTTCTGAAATTCGTAAACGTTTTTTTGAGTTCATGTACATTTGTCATTGGTGAGGAAAATTCTAAATCCAGGAATCAGTGTCAAATTCGTGACTTTTTCTTGAAATTAGGAACTTTTTTGAACCTGCATTTTTTTAAAGAATCAGAAAACAAAAACAAAATGATAAACAAATAGGGAAATAACGGAAAAGAATAGGAGCATCCAGCCAAAGCACACGCGTGGGAGGCAAGGGTACGCGATTGCTCACTATCCGACAATCCATGCGTGGAAAAGGAGCTCCCCTTCCTTCTGAGGCATCCTATTTGCTGCCTGTGTGCGTCAGATTTTTTTTGAGGGGTAAAACCAAAACCAAGCTTTTTCATCAAAAACAACATGTTGTGGGATACAATTCAGGTCATGGGGTTGTCGCAGTGCTGCTGAAGCGAAGCGAGTGAGCACCACAAAATGGGAAGGCCCAGTTCGAGCGAGCACACGGTTTTTTCTCTATTTCAAACAATATTTATATTTTTGAAAATTAATGTTCGTGTTTTCAAAAGGTGTTCACGTTATTCATATTTTGTCCACTTTTTATTAATTTTCTACAATTATAAAATTGTTCAGAATTCAGAACTATTTCACATTTTTTTAAATATATCTTTCTTTTTTTCATTGGTTTGTAAAAGGGATTTTTAATTCCGTGCCCCTGGTTTCATAGTTGTGCTCACTTTTCCCCATCTGTTAACTTTTTCCTCACTTTTCCCCATGTCTCGTGTTTTTTGCCTTCACATTTTCCTCACTTTTCCCCCTGAAAAAATGCCCAAAAAGCACGGGAAAAACACGACTGGGAAAAGTGAGCACAACTAAGAAACTGAGGGCACGGAATTAAAAATCCCTTTGTAAAATGTGTAGCTTACAAAACTGGTTTTTTGGGTGAAAACCCTGATTAAAAACCAAAGAAAGTTTTCTAGAAAATCGGTCACAGGCAAAGTCGGTTATCCATTTGCACTACCCTTCAGCGAATGCTCCCTTGTTTGACGCATACGGGAGTCATGTAGGAGCTCTCCTTCCTTCCTTCCTTCTTTCATAAGAGGAGCTGTGTAATACGTTGGCGCTCGCGCGGATCGATAGATGGGCCGCGGCCCACTAGCATCTACCTAGCTGGCTCGTTCTTCCCCTAATGTATTAGGTTAACTTGGTGGACCGACGGACCGTTGACCGCTGACTATTGAACATCGACTTTTAAAAAATATCATGAACCTGAAAAAATTGTAAATTTGAAAAAAAAAATGGTAAAAAAGATTCATAAACTTGAAAAAGGTTGTGAATCTTAAAAATGTTTGCTCTTTAAAAGAATTTTACAAAATTAGAGAAACAGGTTCGCAAATTGAAAAAAGTCAGAAAATTCGAAAAAAGGCTCGCAAAATTGAATAAATGTTCATGGATTTGGAAAAAGTTTTCAAAAAGTTTTTAAAAGTTTGTGGATTTTTACAAAATAAAAAATTGAATTTTTATGAATTTGAAATTAGTTCACAAATTTAAGGAAATTTGATGAATGGTAAAAATGTTCATGCATTTGAAAAAATAAAAAGAGGGGAAAAAGATAAAAACCAGTAGAAACCAGACAAAAACCAAAAAACTAGAACCAAATCTTCTAGAAGGTTACCAATAGGAGTGATGGGGAGAGGCTCATTTTGGACCGGTGCTAACTATCGCACATAGGCGCCAACTACTAGTACGCCTTTAACTGGCGTGTTAAGTACTATGTAGGAATTAGGAATTGGCAAGAGAAGGTCGCTTACCATTGAGAAGCCCTCACCCTTGAAGAGGAGAAGTGAAACCCCCCTCAAAAAGCGAGAGAGACACAAGTGACAGCCTTCCTCTTCCTAGCTCGATCCTTCTCTGCACTGTTCGGACAAATTAATGTGTTAGTTCCATCAAACACAATGTTCGGACAAATATGCTGGCCTTAGACAACAACACAAGGTGACTGCAGATTGGCCGTGCTCTTCAAGTACCGGGTCTCGAGTTTTGGGGTATACACCTAGGTCTGGCCTTACTTGGTTGTACATGACAAAAGCGTTGTTTACATGCCCCCTTGTTGAAGACTTTGCATGAAGATTGCTGCGACTTGCTCTTCAGGGTGAAAAGTTTCTCATCTAATTTTTAGTGGTTAGATTCATGACAGCGACGCGGGCACGTTGTTTCCCTTCTTGAAGACATTGCTTTTTGAGAACTTTTATCAGAGTATGTGCATTGTCAAGGATAGTGGTAAACGTTGTTGTTTGTTGTTGTGCGCCATTTGATTGCTCCAACAATTCATTCGGTGCATGTCTTTTATTTTTTATCTTCCTTGGCGTAGCTTTGGTCTTATTTGACTTTGCTAGCTGTCGGTGTGGTTTATTGTGTGTCTGCCTATGTGTTGGTTGTGTGCATCATATCTATACAGAGGCGGGGTGTGTGCTCATTGTGTTTGTATCCCTTGATGCTTCATTTTGAGTTAATAAAATCCAACGTTTGTTTTTTTAACATAGTGCAATTGTAAATGTCAACATACATACACGCAGCCTTGTGAATGCATGCACATACACTCCCCCTGTTGCACAGACTTCGCCGAAAAGCTTGAAAATAAACTCAGAAAAAATGCGAGCATCAGTTTCAAGCCTAGAACTTGAACCCTGATAGGCTAATTTCACCACAAGGAATTTAACCATCTAAACTACAGTTGGTTCATGAAATCCACCCTTTGTCAAAAAGTTAATATGCTCATTAGTGACAAATTAACGTGTCATCGTGCGTGCACTAATTGATATAGATATCGGCAGTTTGAAATGAAGCGGGAGGAGACCAACCACTAAAATAACTGACGTGGCAACGTGACGTCTGGTCCCAACTGGAACACTGCATCCAGTCTGCTGACCTGCTCTATCCAAAGAGCTACTACTAGCTCAAGTGGTACTGGTTGAACTCGTATTCATCATAATTATCTAAATCAAATCAATGCTCAAATCAATACATAAAGAAGATAACTTGACTAACATGTCCATTTTCCATCATAATCAACATGTCCATCATAATCGTCGATGGTCAAAGCACTGCCAGTTCCATTCTCCAACCAGATAGTAGATGGTCAAAGCACTGCCAATTCGACCTCTAATACCTACTCTAAGCTAGTTATACAAACTGTCACGTGTCCGTTTTTATTTTCCCGATTCTAATACAGACTATACATACCATTCTCGCTACCTCTATTTTTAGGGTGTCACCGATCTATTCATCTTCGAATCATGGCAGTACAACGAATACCAAAAATAATAAAAATTATATCAAGATCTGTAAACCACCTAGCGACGACTACAAGCACTGAAGCGAGCCGAAGGCACGCCGCCGTCATTGCCCCTCCATCGTCAGAGTCGGGCACAACTTGTTGTAGTAGACAGTCGGAAAGTCATCGTGCTAAGGCCCCATAGGACCAGCGCACCAGAACAGCAATCGCCGCAGATGAAGAATAACATAAATCGGAAGGATCCAATCCAAAGACATACGAACATAGACGAGCACCAATGAGATCCGAGCAAATCCACCAAAGATAGATCCGCCGGAGACACACCTCCACACGTCCACCAACGATGCTAGACGCACCACTGGAACGGGGGCTAGGCGAGGAGACCTTTATTCCATCTTCAGAAAGCCGCCGCTGTTTCGTCTTCCTGAGCAGAACACAAACCCTAACAAAATTGAAAGAAACGACTAAAAACGAAGCCCTCCCGCCGGCCTTTGGCAGGATCCACCGCGCCTTCATGGCCCTAGGGCCACCGGAGACGAGGCGGACCTGCGTCGGAGCCGGTGAGAGGTAGAAACCCTAGCTGCTTTTTTTTAGGAGGAGGAAGAGGCAGCGGCTTATGTTTACAGATACTATACGAGTACACATTGGACGCGGTCTAGTAGATTCAGAATTCGTGGTTTTAGTCGGATGTATATGCACCTGATATGAAAAAATAATTTAGTAACTAAAAAAAGCAAAAACAAAATATGAAATATTTTTGAAAACAAACTTGATCTTTTGTTGTACTCGTATAAAAATAAACGGAATGACTTTCATGGTATTCTAAATGGAAACAAAAAATCAACACTATACAAGTTACTATTCACATTTTTTATCATTGCCCGAAAGTCGATTGGAGTTTTTTCTACATGAAACTTTTTATACAAGTACAACATAAGGTCAATTTTTTCCGAAAGAAATACGATTTTTTTTGTTTTACTTTTTTCGTAGTTACTATCTTTTTTCTCATATGAGGTGCGCACACACCCGTGAGCCAACGGATATTTCCCGCCAAAAGCTATATTCTAGCTTGACCTACTTTGCATAGGGTGTGCACGGTGCACCTATCCTAGAAATACCCATGGTGGGCTGCAATCTCAGTAGCCTATACGCATCTTCCCGTATGCCGCCATTTGTCTACCTCTACGCGCTTCTTGCCATCGACTCTTGAGCCGCCCCCCACCGTGTCGGTGTCGAGCAGGAGATCACAAAAAAATGAGACCAACCCAAGGTCTAACCTTCGTTGGCTTTTTTTAATAAGAGAAACTCCGCGAGCACCGCGTCTCAAAGCCAAGGCTTGAACTCAGATGGGCTAGCAGCTAACCTCAACTGCCCAGCCGACGCCCCATCCTCTTGAGCAAGAGATCAAAATTGTCGCCTTTTGCATCCACATGTTGCAGTTGGCGTCGTCCTCTGCCCATCATCATTGTTGTTCTCCAACAGTCGTGAGTACAAGTTCGACCGTCATGAGCTCCCTTATGACCATCATGGAGTAAAAACAAAAGAAAAAACTATGACCCACTGACGAGGCGGGCTCCACTTGTTATTGCCTGTCTATATCGAATAGAAAGGGGTGGAGAGACTGGTGGTCAGCCGGAGGAGGAGCACGGTGGAAGCACATTTGTTATTTTTTCAACCGCCTAAATAATTACCTCCTCCGTTCCGTAATATAAACGTTTTTGCAAGCCATGTTAGCTTGCAAAAACATCTTTATTATGGGATGGATGAAGTAAATATTTTGGTGGTCTCTTAGAGATGCTATCATCCTCAAACTAACTACTCCTTGTAGTATCAAAAAACATCTTATATTATGGGACGTAGGGAGTGCCAATTAACAGAGAGGTAATCTAGAAAAACTTGCCTATATATGTGCGTCGTGTTTGCCGGCCGGGCATCTGAATTAGAGTACTAGTGGACGTTTTGAACGATCTACCAGCATATATATGTTACTGTATTGAATGGTGGTCTACCAGCATTGTTAATTTAACTAGTATAGTAATTAAATGGTGGCTCCTTGTAGTTGGAGCGTGTTAAATACTGGTAATTTAGTGATGGAATGGAAGGAAAGAATCCAAGGGAGAGCGACACATTCATGCATTCATTCAAAGTTCCAAGGAGAGTGTCACGTCGTCACTTACGTAAAGCAAATTATATTAGCACAAAGGTCCGGTCGAGCAAGCAGCAGATGCATGAACGTGTCATTGTCTACTTTCTAGCTATCCTGACCTAAGCTGATTACTTAGTTGGTGTTTATAAACTAGTAGTAGTAGTAGTATATGTGACATGCGCGATGAGACCAAGACAATTGTCGCCATGGCATAAGACCACTACTCGTACGACTTATAAATTAATAAGTTTGATCCTGCCGTGTTTTATAACTAAGGTTAAACTCGATCAATGCGTACAATGTTTCATTTCATATGTTGATAGATCATAGTACCCATAGATCCGGCCGTGTTTTACTATTACTGAAAAAGAATAGGCTAAATTAAAGGTGGAATACTCTTTGCGGTGTTTTCATCAACAGCGAGACGTCTGTGATGACTTTGTCTATTTCCATAACTATAAGCGAACTTTTGTTTTTTCTCTTTTTTGTGTGAATCTTCAATAGGCGCTATATATATTGGTGTGTGTTTGTGTGTGGTAGTCTAGGCCATATATACTCGGTAATTCTACAACAATTATATCCATCTGTTTAGAAATGTAAGCGGCCGGGTTGTAAAATGAAATAAAATAAGATGAAAGAATATATATACTACTCCCTCCATTCCAAAATATAGTGCGCCCACGCTTCCCGAGGTCGAACTTTGACCATAACTTTAACAAACGAGACCGACTGCGGCGGGAGAAAAAGTTACATAATTAAAAACTTCTTTCGAATACGAAATCACTGATATAACTTTTGCTCCCGCCGCAATCGGTCTTGGTAGTTAAATTTACGGTCAAAGTTGAAGCACGTAGATAGAGGAAGCACTACATTATGGAATGGATGGAGTATTACATCGGTATTTAAATATAAGTCGCTGGAGCAGTTTAGTTTACACGACTTATATTTAGAAACGAAGGGAGCAATAAACGTCCATTTCCCAACAGTGTGGTGGTAGCAGTGCATGTGTTAGTTGGGTGTGATGGAGTAGTCTTATTTGAAACGCTTGGGCGATAAAATCCCACCACGTGAAGCACTGTAGTGTGCATGTTGTTAGCACTGTAGTAGGAAGGGAAGCATTGAGCTTAATTACTTGTAACCATGCATGCATGCATCGCATGTGATCCATGAGAGATGAGTGAGCACACACCACACACCATGCATTTGAAGGGAGGAACATGCATGCACAGCACAGTCCTCCTACAAGGGAGGTACTGCTAGCTTTGCCAACCATGTAGGAGCTGTTTGGCTACAGAAATGGTAAACGACACTGTTAACGTAATCAGATTACAGCGTTTAAGGAGGTGTAATGGGTGTTTTTTTTTAAGTTTGTTTGGTTCACGTTTGGTAAAGGAATCGATTACCTTCGCTCTCTTGCTTCGCCCAGGATCTCTAGCATCGCCGGCCATCTCCGAAATCAAGCGCCGCCGGCCATCTCCGAAACCAAGCACCGCCGGCGGTCGTATCTTGTGCGCCACTGGCCGTCCCCGGGCATGTGCAGTGCCAACGGCCTCCGATCTCAAGCACCGCTGGCCCTTCCCGAACACCACCGCGGGCTGCTCCAATCTCCGTAGGGATTCGAAGGGGATAGGGAAGGCACCGGCGCCGGAGCCGGACTCAAAGAGGATCATGGAGGCGGCGGCGGAGGAGCAGGAGGGGTTCATGCGGGAAGGAGGGGGCTCTCGGGGGAGGAGGGGGTCATGGGCTCGGTACCGTAACCTTTACTGATGGGTTGTGGGCGGTATCGAGCAATAACTGGGCCGGACCCGTTAACGGCGGGATGTGTTTACGGAGTTGAGTTTCCAAACACAGGAGCTACATTCCGTCCCTGTAAACATTGTGACGAATTAATAAAGCCTCGTGACGTTGCCTCAAAAAAAAGGTAGCGTTTTTCCTTTACGGTGTAAACAGGCCCGGGGCAAAAATCTCTGAACCAAACACCTCCGTAGTATGTTTTCACTTCACACATGGGTATGGGTATGGGCAGGTTGGGGGAGAAAGAAACATGCACCTTCATGCATGCAGAGATCTGAGTCGTAGCAGTCACTGGTCAGTGTTGTGTGCCTCCGTCTCGATCTCGATCGACTGGTGCATGCATGCATGGCATGTTGTGTGTCGGCCGGGCCAGCGCCGTCAGCGACGACCGGACCATGATGCTTTGTCATGCATGCCCCCGCCGGATTTTCTTTTCTTGAGATCACATCAGATCCAGATGCTGGCTGGCTTAATTGTAAGTAGGTGCAGTCTAAAGTACGTAGTACTAGGTGTGTTTCACGTGTGGTGTTTTATTTATTTGCATTTGCAAGAAAGAAAGAGGATATGCATAGTCAGCATGACCACGAGGCAGCCAAAGCCAAGCCTATCCTTTCCTCTTTTTTCCCCCCTTCTTTTCCCCTTTTAACCGGTGTAGGTCATCCAAAGCTGGTAGCTGAAATATATGTATGCTGAAAAACTTGGTTAGGGAAAATCATTTGTAATGCTACCTAGTAAGCACACAAGAATGATCTTAATTAGGGCAATTTCCGACTCATCCAGAGCGACGGCAAAGCTTCTTGCCACATGAACATCACTCCGGCCGGTTTGATGCCAAAGCATGTCCACATTCAATCGCAGAGCCAGCATGTCATGTTCGCCGGCATTGAGGTGTTTGCAAGCATTACAAAACGCGGTGACAACTATGACAAGTGTGTCGCTCGTAACTTGTACTATTAAAATTTCCATTGATATTAATTTTAGTATTTAACAAGAAAAACTAGCACATTTGGGATTTGTGTCCCCGCGAAACCACATGTTCCTTGATAGTGACCGAAAACTACCAAATTTAGTTTTTTTTGGGCAAAAAACTACCAAGTGAGTTCCATGCCCGTTTTAGACGATTTTAAACAAGGTTATGACAGCCGTGACCGGCATGTCAGGCCACAGAGAGAGAGAGAGAGAGAGAGAGAGAGAGAGAGAGAGAGAGAGAGAGAGAGAGAGAGAGGGGGGGGAGTCGGAGGACGAGAATGGGGCGAACTCTAGATCGATTTGGGTAGATATGGGATAGGTAGAGAACAAATATCGACAGCACGGTAGTCCGAAGAAAAAGAGGGTACGGAACAATGTATAGTTTTTTTGTTGGGTTATACAATGTGGGTTAAAAAAACCTCTTGGATTGTTGTTATGATTTCCTACGGAGTGTTTGAAAATGGCTCATCTCATATCCATGGCTGGTATAAAATGTAGCCCGGCTCAGATGTTGGTAGAGTAGTTGTTTGTCGAAGACTACCAAAGTTATAAAATAAAATAAAACACTCTCTAAGGTGGAATATACAAATACCCAGTACTTTTTACGTGGAAGAAAAATGGAAAGACCACTTTGATTGTCGAAAATTCGAAGACCTGAATATGTTGTTCCCATTTCCTATTAGCAATATGCATGTAGCACTAAGACCTTACCAGTCCCCGATCCAATCCATATATTTAATCCTACATGTACGCTAAATCTTATTGTTTTTATTATTCGACTCAATGTAGTGTTCGAAAGGAGTGGCCATAAAGGTTTCCGCTACATGTGCATCTACAGACTAAATGGATGCGCAACTTTGGTTTTCATGGCAAAGGGTGACAACATCTAATCGTGTATCCAACATGCCATGTGTTCACCGACAAGGAGCACACACCACAAGTTCATAAGGCTGTAAAAACTATGTAAAGCAAGATGTGGCCTTGGATGAGCAATATTGTTGTGTTATTTCTATTGTTTCTCCATGAATATCAGAACATATGCATGTGCACATTTTATTGTGGCCCAATTAATTTAAGCGGGGGGGTGTATAGTACCACACTATTAAAGAACAGTTGCACAAAATAGTGCAATTAAAAATATTTAAAAAGTATTAATAGATATTAGAAGAAATTGAAAGTTCTACAGTACCACAGTTATGTACAACCACACAAAAATACGATTACATCAAATGCAAACTAAAATATTTAAAAAGGTGAAAGTTCAACCAGAACAAAGAAAAGTGCAATTGCACAACAAGAGTGTTTTTTGAGGGGCAACAAGAGTGTTGTTGCAATGAACACAAACTAAAATAGTAAACAAATATAAATGAAAATGGAAAGCAGTAGAAACTTCACTTGTAGTGACCGAAATACCATTGAGCAAAAAAAAGTGAATGGAGCTTCACTTAAAGTGACCCTGACACCATTGGATACAAATTGGAGTGAAATACTATTGAGGAAATCTCGCGTCCGGAACTTTAAACATTTATGGATGTATGCATTTTGAAAATTCTGTATTTTAAATGACGTGTTTCAATTATATTTAAAAAGAGCTTAGTAATATTTTATTATATACTTTGTGTATGCGTCACTATAGGGCCAACAACACACGCAGAACGCTTCATGTTTAGTTGTAGAAAGGGAAAAAGTCAATATATATATGCCAGTATATATGAGTGAGGATTAGGGAAAATACACAAGAGCTCCTGATCGCTCCACCCCCATATGATGATATCAAATTTGGCTGCCCTATCCACCCCGTTTGAAGTTTCGCAAAAAATACCAGAAAATATATGCATGGGGAAGAAACTCAATCTAAACTACGATCCATCCAAACAGTTTCTTTGTATACATAGGAATTTGTTGTCTTTTTACCGAGAATACCACGAATGTAATTTTTTCATGAAACTTCACACGGGAGTATATTGCGCACCCAGGATTGATATGCCAAAATCCCAGGTTTATTTTGGATTTTCCAGTATATTTTTGAATTTATTGTTCATATTGGGGGGATAGGGGAATATTCAAAAGTCCTTACGATAGTAGAACAACTGCTGATCCAAACTTTGAAAAAGATATGATAGTATGTGTTACATTCGGCCAGACGAGAAGTATAGAAAAGAAAAGATCTCATTTTTTTCCCAAGGCATGAGAAGGCGAATATCCATTTCTTAGCCCAGCTCATCTGCACCCGTTCAAGAAAAAAAGTGAGAAAAAGTACAAAAGAAAAAAAAACTTCAAAAAAGAAAAGAAAATAGCATGATAGATAACTGGTGCGTGAGAAGCGCTCCAAATTTCAGATCATTTGGACATATGAGTAGGTCTCAGCGAAAAGACAAATTGCTGAGAGATACTCATATGTCAAATGATGTGAAATTTGGAGGGCACCTGATGAGCTATTGGAGTAGTATAGTATTGTGTAGGTGGAAGAAAATGGCTATGTCTTTCTATCTTTTTCGTTTCTTTTCTTGGTAGGTCAGCTGGAGGAAAATGTGAAGACCTGTGCGCTCCTGTTGCAAAACCAAAGGAAACCAAACCAAACCAGCAGCAGCTGCTTCGTTTGCCGTGGTTTTCCAACCCATCTTCCCTTCCCTTCCCTTCTTTGGGTTTTCCGGCCGGCGGCTCCCCTCCCCCACCTCCTCCTCACCTCGCACTCTGCCTCCCTGCTTCCTACTCTACTCCACTGTAGGTCGGTCTGTAGCCCACCAACCCCGCGTTGCCCCCATCCATCCATCCATCCACCCCCACCGGACCGGTGGGAAGGGGAGGGGAAATCGGCGGGAGGAGGAGATGAGAATCTCCTTTTCTCTTCCCTTCTTCTTCTTCTTCTTCTTCTTGCTCTTTGGATCCACCGCCCGCTAATGCCGCCTAGCCGCCCCGATTCGACCCATCACCACCGCGCACCAAGGCGGCGCCGCCGGCGGTAGCTCGTGCCACAGAGGCCGGAGATTCGCCTGGCCTCCTCCTCCTCCGCTCAAGGGATGTAATTTGTGGCTGGACGGACGGACGCCGCAGCACGCAGGTCAGACCTATTTCTTACTAGGACACTAGTATAAGTTGGTAGATTTTATTTACTCGGATTTCGGTCAGAGGATTCTCTTCTTTCATCCCCTCTTCTCTTCTTTACTAGGACACTAGAAAGAAAGAAAGAAAGAAAGACATCAATTTTGGTCAGAGGATTCTCTTGTTGCTTTTCTGTTTCTTACTTACTTATTATTGGGACTTTGGGAGGGAAAAAGAAAGAAAGATTTGCGATTGATTGATTCATACTAACTGCTTGAGCATTTGATGCAGAGGCAAACCCCAATTCATTCATGCCTTCCTTCCTTCCTTGAGCCAGTCAGTAAGTCAGTCAGTCAGTCAGCAGGAATCAACCAATTGATTTGATTTGATTTGATACCACAAGAGTCAGTCAGTTGCTGCACAAAATCAAAATTCCACAGTCTGAATCTGAATGAATGAACCCTGGTATGTATGGTAGAGCCCATGGCAGCAAGAGCAATGCGGCCCTTCCCATGCTGCCTCATCTCACTGCTGCTGCTGCTGCTGCTGCTGCCGCCGCTGCCGCTGTCGCGAGCTGCCACCGGCGATTTCAGCCACTGCGGTGGCTGCGACGACGCCGACGAGGGCAGCCTCTGGAGCACGGACAACATCCTGCAGTGCCAGAAAGTCAGCGACTTCCTCATCGCCACCGCCTACTTCTCCATCCCGCTCGAGCTGCTCTACTTCACCACCTGCTCCGACCTCTTCCCCCTCAAGTGGATCGTCCTGCAGTTCGGCGCCTTCATCGTCCTCTGCGGCCTCACCCACCTCATCAACGTCTTCACCTACGAGCCCCACTCCTTCCACCTCGTCCTCGCCCTCACCGTCGCCAAGTTCCTCACC
Organism: Triticum urartu; assembly: GCF_003073215.2. Lineage (NCBI taxonomy): Eukaryota > Viridiplantae > Streptophyta > Magnoliopsida > Poales > Poaceae > Triticum > Triticum urartu. Next base: position 1,504,100 of record NC_053023.1, read on the forward strand.
GCCCTCGTCTCCTTCGCCACCGCCATCACGCTGCTCACCCTCATACCGCAGCTGCTCAGGGTCAAGGTCAGGGAGAACTTCCTCAGGATCAAGGCAAGGGAGCTGGACCAGGAGGTGGGCAAGATGAAGAGGCAGGAGGAGGCCAGCTGGCACGTGCGCATGCTCACCCAGGAGATCCGCAAGTCCCTCGACAGGCACACCATCCTCTACACAACCATGGTCGAGCTCTCCAAGACCCTGCACCTGCAGAACTGCGCCGTCTGGATGCCCAACGAGGCCAGGACCCACATGATCCTCACGCATCATCTCAGAGAAAGGGAGATAACCGAGTCGCACAGCGGCTCCATTCCTATCTCTGACCCGGACGTGGTTGAAATAAAGGCGACGAGGGGCGCCAAGGTCCTCGGGGAAGGGTCGGCGCTAGGGACTGCCAGCAGGTGCAATCCCGAGGCAGGGGCTGCGGTCGCTGCGATACGGATGCCGATGCTAAGGGTGTCCAATTTCAAAGGAGGCACCCCGGAAATGATGGAAACGAGCTATGCTATTCTGGTCTTGGTCTTACCCGAGGACGGTTCCCTAGGGTGGGGTGAGCAGGAGCTGGAGATTGTCGAAGTGATCGCCGATCAAGTGGCGGTCGCGCTCTCGCATGCTGCTGTTCTTGAGGAGTCGCAGCTGATGCGAGAGAAGCTTGCTCAGCAGCACAGGGACTTGCTTCAGGCAAAGCATGAGGCTGTGATGGCAACTGAAGCCAGGAATTCCTTTCAGAGTGCCATGTATGACGGGATGCGCAGACCGATGCACTCGGTCCTTGGTCTCGTCTCGATGATGCAGCAGGAAAGCATGAATCCAGAGCAAAGGCTCGTGATGGACGCCATCGTCAAGACAACCAGTGTTGCCTCGACGTTGATGAATGATGTCATGCAAACATCGACGATGGACCGTGAGCACTTATCTCTGGTGAGGAGGCCCTTCAGCCTCCACTCCTTGATTAAGGAAGCGGTCAGCGTTGTAAGGTGTCTGTGTGGCTCCAAGGGGGTTGATTTCGAGTTTCAAGTGGAGAATTCTTTGCCCGAAAGGGTCGTTGGCGACGAGAAGAGGGTTTTCCATATTGTCTTGCACATGGTAGGCACTCTGATAAATCAATGCCGTGCGGGCTGCCTCTCTTTGTATGTGAATAGTTACAACGAGATGGATGAGAGGCATAATAATCAGGACTGGATGCTGCTGCGAAGAGCAAACTTTTCTGCCGGATATGTGTGTGTCAAGTTTGAGATTAGGATTAAAAAATCCAGAAACAGCCTTTTGGATGCGTCTGCCAGCCAAATAAGTCAAGAGCCGAACGCTAGCAGTTCGGAGATGGGCCTTAGCTTCAACATGTGCAAGAAGATTGTGCAGGTATTAATCATTCCTTGTCATATTATTCATGGCTCTTGCTTCTGTCATATTATTTATAGAAGAAGTGTATTGGACTCCATGCTTATTGAAGATTATATTGGCAGATAACTAACTAGTTGTTGATCCTCATCTGTCTCGACAGTTTTTCAGTTTTTCATACAGTAACTAAACATTCAGGCTAGCATGTAGTTACAATTATTTGTTTGAAAGACATGTAGTTACAGTTATGAAACTGCCAAATCACACTGGATTTTCCTGCCAGCATACTTTGTGCGGAATGCTGTGAAATCTTCAGCACTTGACTGTGGTTCAAACTGGGCGAAATAAGATTTTATTTTTTTTGGCCACTTTTGTTACAGTGGTGCTGTAATAAAAAATGAATCATTTATGCTGCTTGTTCATGCTGTTGAAACTATTAGTGAACATGATGTGATTGGCTGTAAAGAATTCCGGTGCTTGTTTTCGGTAACTATCTTTTTCTTTGTGCTCATCAGTTCATTCCTCAGAAAATATCTTACTGTGGCACTTAGGTGTTCAATCTTATTCTGTCGTTTGCTTGATGTGTAATCTATATATTTTATTATTAGCTGACTTGAGGCTTTATGTTGTGTTGCAGATGATGAATGGTAATATCTGGTCCGTATCAGACCCAGAAGGGTTGAGAGAGACGGTCATGCTGGCTCTCCAGTTCCAGGTGCAACATGTGACCCCTGTCTCAGGAGCATCCTCGGACCTATACCGGTTATCACCGATCCCCAACTTCAACGGGCTCCATGTCCTCCTGGTGGACGGTGATGACACCAACCGAGCAGTCACCCACAAGCTCCTGGAGAAGCTTGGGTGCCGAGTCTTTTCGGTCAGCTCGGGCATCCAGTGCATGACCTCCTTTGCGGGCGGCGAGTCGTCCTTCCAGCTGGTGCTTCTGGACCTGACGATGCACACGATGGACGGGTTCGAGGTGGCCCTCGCGATCCGCAAGTTCAGGAGCAACAGCTGGCCGCCACTGATCGTGGCCCTTGCGGCGAGCTCGGACGACAATGTCCGGGACCGGTGCCAGCGGTCAGGGATAAACGGTCTGCTCCAGAAGCCCGTCACGTTGGCGGCCCTGGGGGATGAACTGTATAGAGTCCTTCAGCACAACTGAAAGTTGTCGTCTCTGTGGATCTTGATAGATTGTTGTAGCTTGATGAGTAGTTGATTCCGTTTTGATCGATTATTATGCCAGGTTAGGTCCCATACAGATGACAAGAAGCATTTGTGCAAAAACAAAAAAAAGTAAGGAATTAATTGTACAGGAAGGAAGGAAGGAAGATGTAAGCCTGCCTTTTTTCGCTTTGGTGAAGAAAGGTGGGGAATTTTGGAGAGATGAAAAAAGCTACCCACTTAGGTTCTCTTTTTAGGGCTATTCATTTGTAAAGCCTCTTATCTTGGATTATTAATGATTTATTTGTGAGGCAACTCATTTGGGGGCAACCAGGTCAGGTCAGGTCAGGTCATTAACTAGCTAGCAGAGCAGACAAGATGCTTCTAATCTGGTCTGGTCCAGTGAATTGGGGTGTTTGATTTGGTTTGGTGGCTGCACTTGTGAATTCAGTGAATGCAGAAAGTAGTGTTGATACTGACTTGTTATCTTGTTGAAAGAAACTAGTACAAAATCATAATCAGGCAGACTGACTGACTAGGAGTATTTGATGCTGACCTTTTTTCTTTTAAATAAGTTTCAATCTTGTAGAAAGAAAGATAAAAGACCTACTAGTAGTAGTACAAAGGAATATATATATCTCTGCTTTGAATGAGTGTTAGGAGGTGCAGAAATTTTGCAGCTGAGATTCCATCATATGGTAGTAGGATCCAAGGCAACCTTGGCTGATTGATTATGCTTGCTACAATAATTTTGTTTTCTTTTTTTGGTGGGACAACAATATGCAAGGAGACACTTGGCAAAGGGCAACCAAGTAAAAAAACACCTCTTCTGCCTATCCTCCTCCCCCATCCCTGCCACCGGCGCCCTCCCCTCCCCCCTCGGCGCCCCCATCTCCTCCCAATGGCCAGACGCGGTGGCCGAAGGTCCCTGTTGTCGATCGGTCGAATCCTCCTCAAGCCGTCACAACGATGCCGCCTCTCCCGTCCCCCCTCCCCGGCTTCCTCGACCTCCCTAGTCGTGGCAACCGCAGAGGGGAAGTACCACGGCGTCTGGCAGCAGGGGTGGGGGACTTGGGTGGCAGACTCACCCATGCCATTGGCTCGGGTCCTCCCACACGGCCGAACTCGATGCGCTCAAGGGGGAGCGATGACAAGGACATTTAAAAAAAAAATGGATGAACATTGAGTGAGGCGTTTTGGCTCCCAGGCTCATCTGCACCCGCGTTGAATAAAAAAATCAAAATAAATACTAGAAAAATTCAAAAATTCAATTTTTTTTGACATGGTAGATAATTTGGTGCGTGATGTCCGCTCCAAATTTCAAATCATTTGGACATCTGAGTAGCTCTTGGCAAAAAAGAACAAATTTATGGTCTGTTAAAAAGCGTACTGTTCATATACTGTTCTGAACCAATCTATCTTTTTTGCTAAGAGCTGCTCAAATGTTCAAATGCTCTGAAAATTGGAGCGCACCTCACGCACCAATTTATCTTAGCACAAAATTTTGGATTTTTTCTAATTTTTTATGAATTGTTTCTTGACCGGGAGCAAGCCCAGGCTCAGAATTGGATATTCGATGAACATTTTGCTAACTTGATGATAATTTTTGAATATGCGAAACATTTTTTGAAACAAAATTTCAATTCAATGAACATTATTTGAAGAAAATCGATGAACATTTTTTTATATAGGAATAGGCACAGTGATGGACATATGACTAATGTTGCTGATATATCAAAAAAAAAATCTTTTTGTTTGGCTTTGACCGAGTGCATCTTAGATATGCAGAGCCTGCGTGTTGCTTATTTAATATGTTTGATGCTACATCTTGAGTCAATAAAAGAAAAGCGCCCTTTATATGTCGGGGAAAGCTAACACATTCTTTGTGACTTGATTACCAATTTCTTTGGAGAATTTGTAATTTAAAAGGGGAACGACAAGTGCAAAGTCTAAACATTCACAAGTATGGAGAAGTGACTTTAAAAAAAAGAAGAAGAAGACAAATATCTATCTTAGGGGAAACGACTTGGTAGGAAAGAATTATCCGGCAAACATCGACATTTTCAGTAAATGAGAATTAAAACATCTTGTTGTTGGGTTGGTATCCCTCAAGAATGGTGTTGCATGTGTTCATGGCGCGCGCATCCAGCAGGCTGTGGTTCCACAGCTTAATCATCACCAAACGCCAGCACCTGAGGGTTGTTTCATTTCATTCATTCATTCATTCAATCAGGCGCAGCAAGCAAATCAGTCAAGCCGGTCCATGAAGGAGGGACTCACCAGAGCAGAGGAGGGTTTTGTACAAGCTGCGGTCCATGAAGCCGGGAGAAGCCCTCACAGGCCCAAGGTATATGCCCATCAGCTAGCACCCTGTGAATGAATTATCATACTCTTTCAGCAAGACACGAGGCATGTAGGGTTCAGCGAGTACCGTCCGTAAAACACTTGATTTTGCACGCATACCTTTGTTTCCGAATAAATGAATTCCACATATGCATAATAAGCTTCTCATCTTTCGTGACATCAAGAAAATCAGCAAGCATCTGCAACCAAGGAAAAAAAACAAGTAATAACTTAAGATATGTTTCTAGTAGTATGTTTCTCAACCGTAATTAACGAGAGACAAATATCTGCTGACCCGTCTATCTTCCAAGTCGGCAATGTCATCGTCAACTTCATCCTCGCTGTCATGATCTGACAAAACTTGTTCCACTGCCATTGGCTACAACAATCAAGCTACACATGTCAAATGCAGAAACAAGAGTAAATGAAATTCAGACATCATGCTAGACTAGATATCAAATATTATAGAAACAAGAGTAAATGAAATTCAGACGTCATGCTAGACTAGATATCAAATGAAATGCAGGCATAAAAACCCTAAGTAATATCAAAAATCCAATAAAACAAAGCTTTAGTAGGGGCGTAAATGATGAGCAAGAAAATTATAGAACAAGAAAGCTGGCAACAGGCAGATTCTTTTTTTTTTATGCATGCAAACAAAACAGCCTTTCTTACAGTGAAGCCTTGGCATCAAATTGGCTGGCACAAGTGAAACCTTGGCAGAAAACTGTATTTGATTTGCCACCTGCTAGTTGTAACTGAACACAAATAATTCAGACATCATGCTAGCAAAACTGGCATAGTCTGGTATTTATATAAAACACCAGATCATCATATTTTAACTCAAGAGAAGCTGACAGTGAAGACAAGAGTACTACTTCTCACCAAGCTCCAACGAGTCGCAGGTCAAAGCCTAGAAAATTTTAGACCTCTCATCTACTAGAAATCAGCATCAAATTCAAATTCAGATATTTTTATATTCACATTCTGTTTTTTGGATGCCCGGTGCTCTTGTTAGTTCCATACATGACATAAGGATGAACAAAATTTATTTCCCACTCACACACCTGTGCCCTGTGAGAATGGAAGAACTGACGTTTCTGCAGAAGTTGTCGGCTGCCACATAATATACACATAAAAACAGTTGGTTTAACATTTTTCTATTGTAAATGTCTGGACAAACAAACAGCTATATATACAATGCTTAGCATGATATCAGCGAAGTATGTAAACAGAAGGGCTACTTTCTGGGATCACTTCGCTCCGCAGATAGTTTCCTTGTCTTCCCAAACTCTAGTACTGTCGGTGGTGTAAGATTGCTACCATTTAATGAGTGATCATGCTCGGCAGAATCGGGTGCTACTGAATTATTATCTGCAAATTTTAGACATCAGAAATCAGCATTTGCAGGCATGATCTGTGTCTTAGGAAACAACTTATGTGGTTTGTAGCATTCATTCAGGTAGTATAATCAAAGAACAGTTGCAATAATCTCTACCTATGGCAAGGGTCTAAATGCTATATTCAAAACAGCATGCAGGACTTCTCAGAGATGAAATTCCATGTGCAAACAAACAACTGGCTCATTCTTAATTCCAGTTTCACTGAAAATTTGACTGCTTTTGTCCACCTGTGGGATCAGTCTAGGAACAATTTTTTGATTGGTTTCATCAGGAATGGAAATTTGAAACACTGTATTTATTATATAATATAAGATAGTAGGCGAAGACACAATCAGAAACATCACTGTACAATTCGAAACACTGCATTATGGTGTTACCATTTGAATGTAGTTTATGCCACAGTAAGATACCATAAGATGACTCCCAAAAAAGAAAAAGAAAAAGATGAGAATGTACCATCTTCCCTCTGAACAAACTCGTCTTTAGACGACCCTGCCTGGGCATCTTCAGGTGAACCTGAATCCATGATATGTGGATGTACGGGGCTTATATTCTCAACTGTGGCTAGCGACCTTCGACGACGCATCTTAAGCCTTGAGCTGATGCAACACAGTTAGTAAAATCAAACAGAAATAAGATGAGCTGATCCATCATGAAAATTGATTGAGAAAGAGCGTACCAGTAGGAAAATGTTTGATGTCTTGGATCAACTCCCTTGCCCACAAGCTGGAAAATAAATGGGATTATTAGTTCGAGGCACTAATAACAGAATGTTTCAATGGAAAACAATATGCAATGCAGATTCTGCAAGTATCCTTCAGAACACTCAGCTCATTTATTATCAGGTAATTCTGGAAATTCTGTATCACTGTTTTACCTCCATTTTCCAGGCATCAGCCTTCAGACTAACATTAACAGCCTGGCATTCTTCAGATATCTGCATGAATGTAAAGAGCAAACCAACAATCAAATTATGACATCGATCAAATAAGATTTACAATAGAAATTCCAGAAGTTTACCAACCCAAAACTCAAAGTGGAATAGGTCATGCGTTGAGTTCAAGTGACACCCCAGGCCCTAGTATCGCCAGAATCACAACATTAGAGATGTGCCTCAGAGAATGTGTGCACAACATTGTTCCCATAAAAAATAAGAAAGGTCGAGCAGAAAAAGAACACAATCTAAGTTTCCTCACAAAGAACAAGAAGACATCAATGGTGCAGCGTGAACAAGACAGATTCCGTTTTACCCTAAATGTAGCAGGTGACATGATTCACCGGCCCTTAGCAGCAATAAGCAACATTTCGAATGGAAATTTGCTTCAAACTTTACCTTGTAGCTTCCACACTTTACCAAGCAAAAGGCGCAAGCAAAATCTTCGGTGACTGGTAAGAAGGGATCGACAATATTAAGAATCACGAGCCAAACAGAAAATATATGACTTGACCAACAAATGTCACTCAGTGATGCAAAACTGAACGTAGTTAATTGCAAACACCAGATTTTTGCCATGATAAGCATTCAAAACAATGTACACTGTATAATAAACACAGGAGTAGCCAACTGACTCAGCAACATGTCCTAGGATCATATGCAAAATCATGTCCTAGGTACTTCCTTTTGTGTTGTGTCGATACACTAATATTTGTATAATACATATCTCACCATGACTAATTGGACAAAGTAATAATTTTACCACCATAAAACATCATAAGCTTACATTTCAATAACATGTGTACCATCGAAAGGTCGTAGCAGAAGATATTTTACTAGTTTAGTTGCAGATATACTGATATTATTAACCTAGCATATCTAGTTAATTACGCTCCGCAAATCAGGTACAGGGAGAAAATGTAGAACACCTAGGGAAGGAAAATGCCAGTATATGATGCAAGCAAATGCCAATGGATTTGAAAACCGCATGAGCCCAAATGTTGGAGTAAGCAAGAACCTTCAGTCTTTTGCATAGTATTGTTGTAGTACTTGAAGTTGAAAATCACATTACCAGCTCTTAACCTGCGGAAAATATACATTTCCATTTGTTCACTTGGTTATACCAAAATGCAAATGTGTTTGTAAAGCTGAAAGTTAGAGCAAAGTGTCATAATAAGACCTGACCAAACACTAGGTCGGGACAGGCTGACTTCAGCCTCACCACAATACTGGAGTAGTACTTCTTTAAGACATAAACAATGTCACTTGGAACAATCATCAGTGATTTAACTTTTTTAATTACATGAGATGGAGGCATAAGTAAGCTGGGGTCTCTCTTTTGAACAATCAAGGCTCTGCCAAAGAGATGTTTCCAATTGAACCATAGATAGTGATTATGCATTTTGCACTTTTTCTCCAAAATTAACAAGTAATTTGTCTAATTACTTTCATCAATTATATTTCAGGAGAAAAACACTAAGCTTAATGATCTGAAATTACTTTTGAATTTTGATGGCAAAATCTAAAAATATCATCTCAACATGACACAAACCCAAATATTGTGTATACTAGCAGCCAAATTTAAAAGATCAACTCCATGCATTCTAAACCAACACCAAACCCAAATATTGTGTTACCTTATAATATGATGTAATGATGAAGGTGGGACATCACTGTATGAGTAACTATTATACGGAGATTCAGACATGTCTCTTGCACCAGCCTCTTGAACGGATATGCCAACTTGGAGTTGATATGAACCCTGAAACAATAACAGCAATCTTAGACAAGCTGCGCAAGTAACTGGCAGAAGGTCTACAATATAATCCGTTGCCCTTAAATATGGAAATGATAATTAGATCAATAAATAAAGGAACAGAGTTACCCTTACCGTAGCATCAATCTTATGAGAGCAAAATGTCAAGCAACTGTCCTGCTCCAGAAATTTTGGCTGGATGTACAAAAATAATCAAGGCAAGTAGGTCAACATACAGCGGAAGCAATTAACGGCCACTACGCCCCAAAAACTCTCTCTTCATTTTTCAGTTTCTAATAAAGTAAACAAAAATGATTGTGAAATCTGAGGCACAACCGAAACGAAAACAGATTTGCGTAATCACTTAAACTTCCATACACTACAGAATACAACTTTTAGTGTTAACATGGATCTTATAACATGTTGTGTTACAAAGATGCAAACTGCACTACTGATTTCACAATTTGCACCTGCACTTCTGGAACATGATTTGCTAATTAACGACAGGCACCGCAGCCTTATAGGACAACTAAAGTTACATGCTAGTACATAGGGTAAATTTTCCAAATACAGGTGGCTAACGTAATTTATTCAGTCTGAAACATGAGGATGCAAAGGATTGTCATCCATCTTATGGTTAAATTGTACTACTAGAAAAGTTGAAGTATATACATTAAGAAAACTGAAGCTTAATAATATGGAAAAGTTCAACCTAAGTACCTCTAAGAAGCTTGGGTTCATAGTAACTGTAGAAGCCAACTCCACAGTATGTCCCACATTTAAAGTCACGCAATTCTCCAACGACGAACCAAGTAAATTAATTGGTATTTTACCCCAGAAACATTTCCCTTCAAGCTCTGTCAAAATGCATCACGTAAATGATAGTAAACAGTATGTCCCAAATTTAAAGTCACGCAATTCTCCAACGACGAACCAAGTAAATTAATTGGTATTTTACCCCAGAAACATTTCCCTTCAAACTCTGTCAAAATGCATCACGTAAATGATAGTAAGTAGTTGCACTCAATAACCCCACAAATCATAGCTGGTTTCTGATATTCAATTTTTAAAAGGCACATATGTTGAGCTATACTGGCTACTAGACATGGTAATGTGATACAAACTTACTTCGGAGAGCAGATGCTTCCACATGGTCCCCAGAGCAGTTATTTTCTCCAACCTGCCCTTCTGAATCTGAAACTAAAAAAAAAAGGAACCAGATGTGACGGTAGTGAGGAGACGTGAACCGTGCACGATCACATATGATGCACATCATACCACAGCGGATAAGGATAATGCTGAGGTTGCAAGCTCGGGAGGTTGCTGCTATATTCTTGACGTCTGGAATTGTGAATGTGGCTTTGTTGTGGTCTTTACTAGCAAATTCAGTGAATGACGTAAGCAAACAGGCATGACTGAATCGATATATCGGAGAATGCTGCAAAAGATGATGGCATTGTTTAATGAGATCATTAATTAATTTGGTACAAGAATGTTTGCAAATTCACCATGCATTATGCTGCAAAACAAAATAGTGAGTGGAACTGAAAAAGGGGAACACTTACTTACCCCTTCAAGTGGGATGCTATCACTAGTAGGTGTAGCTAACAAAACATAAAGGGGGAAGATGTTGTGGTCAGTATTTGTGCCTCGAGAAAGGGATACAGTTAGTTGAATCCTACATCCACAAGCACAAACACAAACACACACTGGTCAGCATTCGCATGATGCAACAGACAAGATTCAGTTAAAGGGGTCAGAAAACTAGATACTATAAAACAGTGAAGCCTCTGCTCTGCTATCTATCTATCCATGTCAAGAAAAGAAAATAGTTTCAGAAACATAAATATGGGACCTGAATGAATGAGAGCTACCTCTTTTTGCGGTTTGCCTGTATCATGTAATGGAGGCATCTTTGCAGAAAAGCGGGCTGCAAAAGAAAGCCATTGTATTGTTGTAGTTGTTGTTGGTTGTGTGAAATGAAATGAAAACAGCTATACAGGATTTAGGGAGGGAGGGAGGTTACATATATAGTACAATACATTATCAAGGGCTCGTTTTTGGATAACATTGCAGAGCTCAACTGGCTTGCAGTACAACTTGAAGGTTTCTTCAGCAGCAAGCTGCTCATCTGGAGACAGCTCAAGTGTCGACGGTTGACGGCACATGTGGTCTGGTCCTGCCCTGCCCTGCATATTATATTATATGTATAAGTAAGTCAAACAAAAGAGGAATCTAGATACATTTTTTATTGCCATAGATAGATAGATAGATAATTAGAGACATGGTTGTGTATCTGTTGTGCTGCTATCAGAGAAGAGAAGAGAAGAGAACCTTAGCTAATGATAAACAGGCAGCGTGAAAAGAGGGAGACATTTTGCTGAATGAATTCCACGGTGGCGACCGACCATTCATTCTTGTTTTCTTTTCTTTTATTTTCTTTTCTTTTCTTGGAATTATTTATATTTATATCCTGCCCTTGATACATACATACATACATACATATACATACATACGTAGGAGTAGATACATACATACATACATAACCAGGAAAGGAGTAGAGCTAACTAGTACTAGTATATTAGCAGCTAAGGAGTAGAGTAGAGTAGATCTAATCTAACCTAATAACCAGGAAAGAAAGAAAGAAAGAAAGAGGCGGAGGGAGAATCGTATCTAACCTAATCAATCCCGCCTGGGGACAGCTAAGGTTCGCTTTGGGTTGGATCAATCAAGAAGAAGCATACATACCTAAGGATAAGGATAAGGCTAAGGATGCCCCGCGCGCGCGATGAACGGATAAGGCCGGCGGCGGCAGGGCGTCGGCGGCGGAGGACCGCCGGATCTAGGCCCCGCCCAAGCCCAAGCCCAAGCCCAAGCCCAAGCCAGCGGCAGCAGCAGCACGACGAGAGAGGAGGAGAGGAGACACAGGAAGGAAGGGAAGGAAGGAAGGAGGAGGAGGGGAGGAAGAACAAGAAGAGAACGCAACGAGTGAGTGGTGTTTTGTTTGTTTTTTTATTCCAAAACAAAATCCAAAGACTAAAATTCAAGCAGCAGCAGCAGCTGCAACAACAACAACAATAAAGCCTTTAGTCCCAAACAAGTTGGGTAGGCTAGAGATGAAACCAATAAGATCTCGCAACCAACTCATGGCTTTGGCACATGGATAGCAAGCTTCCACGCACCCTTGTCCATATCTTTGGTGATACTCCAATCCTTCAGGTCTCTCTTAATGGACTCCTCTCGTGTCAAATTCGGTCTACCCCGCCCTCTCTTGACATTCTCCGCATGCTTTAGCCGTCCGCTATGCATTGGAGCTTCTGGAGGCATGCGTTGAATATGCCCAAACCATCTCAGACGATGTTGAACAAGCTTCTCTTCAATCGGTGCTACCCCAACTCTATCTCGTATATCATCATTCCGGACTTGGTCCTTCCTCGTGTGGCCACACATCCATCTCAACATACGCATCTCCGTCATACCTAACTGTTGAACATGTCGCCTTTTAGTCGGCCAACACTCAGCGCCATACAACATTGCGGGTCGAACCGCCGTCCTGTAGAACTTGCCTTTTAGCTTTTGTGGCACTCTCTTGTCACAGAGAATGACAGAAGCTTGGCGCCACTTCATCCATCCGGCTTTGATTCGATGGTCCACATCTTCATCAACACCCCCATCCTCCTGCAGCATTGACCCCAAATACCGAAAGGTGTCCTTCTGGGGTACCACCTCGCCATCAAGGCTAACCTCCTCTTCCTCACACCTAGTAGTACTGAAACCGCACATCATGTACTCGGTTTTAGTTCTACTAAGCCTAAACTCTTTCGATTCCAAGGTTTGTCTCCATAACTCTAACTTCCTATTTACCCTTGTTCGACTATCGTCAACTAGCACCACATCTCCGCAAAGAGTATACACCATGGGATATCTCCTTGTATATCCCTTGTGACCTCATCCATCACCAATGCAAAAAGATAAGGGCTCAGAGCTGACCCTTGATGCAGTCCTATCTTAATCGGGAAGTCATCAATGTCGACATCACTTGTTCGAACACTTGTCACAACATTATCATACATGTCCTTAATGAGGGTAATGTACTTTGTTGGGACTTTGTGTTTCTCCAAGGCCCACCACATGACATTCCGTGGTATCTTATCATAGGCCTTCTCCAAGTCAATGAACACCATATGCAAGTCCTTCTTTTGCTCCCTATATCTTTTCATAAGTTGTCGTACCAAGAAAATGGCTTCCATGGTCGACCTCCCAGGCATGAAACCAAACTGATTTTTGGTCACGCTTGTCATTCTTCTTAAGCGGTGCTCAATGACTCTCTCCCATAGCTTCATTGTATGGCTCATCAGCTTAATTCCACGGTAATTAGTAAAACTCTGAACATCCCCCTTGTTCTTGAAGATTGGTACTAATATACTCAGTCTCCATTCTTCTGGCATCTTGTTTGGTTAGTCATATTATCGCTATGTCCCCGAGACCTTTCCACACCTCAATGGGGATACAATCAGGGCCCATCGCCTTGCCTCCTTTCATCCTTTTCAAAGCTTCCTTGACCTCAGACTCCTGGATTCGCCGCACAAAACGCATGCTGGTCTCATCAAAGGAGTCGTCCAGTTCAATGGTAGACCTCTCATTCTCCCCATTGAACAGCTTGTCAAAGTACTCCCGCCATCTATGTTTAATCTCCTCATCCCTCGCCAAGAGTTGGCCTGCTTCGTCCTTGATGCATTTGACTTAGCCAATATCCCTCGTCTTCCTCTCTCGGATCTTGGCCATCTTATAGATGTCCCTTTCGCCTTCCTTCATGCCTAACCGTTGGTAGAGGTCCTCATATGCCCGCCCCCTTGCTTCACCAACAGCTCGCTTTGCAGCCTTCTTCGCCATCTTGTACTTCTCTATGTTGTCTGCACTCCTATCCAGGTATAGGCGTCTGAAGCAATCTTTCTTCTCTTTAATCGCCTTATGGACATCATCATTCCACCACCAGGTATCCTTATCTTCACTTCTCCTTCCCCTGGACACTCCAAACTCCTCCGAGGCCACCTTACGAATGCAAGTCGCCATCTTCATCCACACATTGTCCGCATCCCCACCTTCCTCCCAAGGGCCCTCCTTAATGATCCCCTCCTTGAACGCCTGAGCTACCTCCCCCTTGAGCTTCCACCACTTCGTTCTAGCGACTTTGGCACGCTTATCCCGTTGGACACGAATCCGAAAGTAGAAGTCAGCAACCACCAGCTTATGCTGGGGTACAACGCTCTCTCCAGGTATCACCTTACAGTCTAGGCACGCACGCCTATCTTCTCTTCTTGAGAGGATGAAATCAATCTGGCTAGAGTGTTGGCCTCTACTAAAAGTCACCAGATGTGATTCTCTCTTTCTAAAGAAGGTGTTAGCTACAATCATGTTGTAGGCTAGAGCAAAGCTTAAGACATCTTCTCCTTCTTGATTTCTGATGCCATAGCCAAAGCCCCCATGCGCCCCTTCGAAACCTGTGTTAGATGTACCCACGTGGCCATTGAGGTCTCCTCCTATGAAGAGCTTCTCACCAATCGGTACACTCCTAACCATGTCTTCCAGGCCTTCCTAGAACTTCCTCTTGGTGTTCTCATTGTGGCCTACTTGCGGGGCATACGCGCTGATAACATTGAGAACCAAGTCCTCAACTACCAGCTTGACCAGGATAATCCGGTCCCCATGTCTCTTGACGTCTACCACTCCATACTTGAGGCTCTTGTTGATCAAGATGCCAATGCCATTTCTGTTTGCAGCCGTCCCCGTGTACCACAGCTTGAAGCCGGTATCCTCCACCTCCTTCACTTTCTGTCCTCTCCATTTGGTTTCTTGGACGCAAAGGATATCAACACTTTTCCTCACCGCTGCATCAACTAGCTCTCGAAGCTTCCCTGTCGGAGACCCTACGTTCCAGCTACCTAAACGAATCCTCCTAGGCTCGGCTAGCTTCCTTACCCTTCGCACTCGTCGAGTCAAATGCGAAGACCCTTGCTCATTTTCCACTACATCCGGGCGCTGATGTAGCGCGCCACTAAGGACGCGACCACCTGATCCTCGCTCACTTGCCATCGTATCCGGATCAAGATACGGCACGCCACCTGGGGGGTGACGGCCCGGCCCTTGCCCATTTTCCACCACACTCGGGTTCCGATGTGGCACGTCGCTGAGAGGGTTACGCCCCAACGAAAATCTTTTGGGTTTCATCTCCATAAGAGTGGCTGAGTTTTTATGTTGGCTCGCCAAGCCTATCACAACCCTCCTCCTTTTCCCGGGCTTGGGACAGGCTATGTTAAGACAACATAGGCGGAGTTACCAAAATCCAAGCCCACTTAGTAAAATAAAACCCGCCCACCGGCGGCCGATTTGATTAAAGGAAGCAAAGGGAGTTGCAACGGAACTAGAGTTGGTGTAGATCGTTCGTCCCTTAAACCCAAGACTCAAACCATGGCCTTCTTGGAAAACATATATAGTAGAAAAACAAATCGCACTACACTAGTATCGATCACCCAAGAATAAATATGAAGATGAGGATAACGATCATTACTAACTCCAAGTAGCAGCTAAATTAGACGAGTCGGTGTACATCTTTAATTGGAGTCCTTTGAACCGTAGATGAACGATCCGCCCACAAACGATCCCTCGAACGGAGGACTGAAACCACGACCTTTCTACTTGGTTGCAAGCGTACACCCGACGCCATCCGGAGCTAATCGTCGACGGAGAATTAGGGGAAGAAGATTAGAACCACACTGGGATTCTAATTATTAGGATTAAAGGATCTATGTCAAGCTTTAATTGATCAACTAGAAACAACTAGAACTAGAGAATTAGAGGAGGCTCCAAAATTTGTTTGTTCTAATAGTGCAAAAACTTCTAGTATATATAGGTTAGATGGGAGGAGGGGTCGCCACAAGGGGGGAGGACTCCCTTCCCATTGCCTCGACCATTCCCCCTCCCCAATTCGGCCTCCCAAAGGGGGAAGGGGGCACCTCCCCTACATGGGCCTTGGTGGCCCAATTCTTCCTCATATTAAATATAAAAGCCTCCTAACAATTACTAAAGCATTTTATTATTAAATCAGTATCATCGGAAACATTTTCCACCTATATATTATTTATCAGTAATACCCATATTACCCGATAAACTCCGAAACACTTCTGGTGATCCCGAAATGCTTTCGGTTCCTCTCAAAACTATTTCAAATTTTAATGAAACAATTCTACAAATAAATCCTCAATACTCTCGTCCTTCTAACACTCAATAGATCGTGATTACCTTAAGCTTGTGACCCTATAGGTTCGGTAAAATATAGACATGAACGGAAACCCCTTCGTGCAATGACCGATAGCGGAAACGTGGACGTCCATATCGGTCCCTATGATTACACGAATGACATTCGAGTGAACCTTTGGTTATCATGTGATGTTCCCTTTGCTTCATGATACTTTACAAAACCCGAGGTGAGATGCGTCGGTATCCTCCTGAGTCATACGCATGCTTGATAGGTGACGGTGTCCTGGACTACGGGGTCCTAGCCAAGATGGCCTAATGTATGGGCCGGGCTACCAGCCCATTGGGGAGGCAAGACTCCGGAGACCCTTTAAGCACGCCGGCCAAAGACTTGGCGTGCACTTCAAGCATATTTAGATTCGGCATGTAAACCCTTAGATGGAAACCGACCATGTGTAACGCTAGATGCCCCTGGTGCCTATATAATCTGGGAGGTTTAGTCCGTAGAGGGCATCATTCATTCCATCCATCATACCATTAGGGTTTAGACCACTACTTACGATCTTGAGGTAGATCAACTCTGGACTTTGATACCTTCATAATATAAACAAGAGCAGGACGTAGGGTTTTACCTCCATCGAGAGGGCCCGAACCTGGGTAAATCCCATGTGTGTTCTTCTCCTCTTACCCATCGGTCTGATCTAACAGCTCCCCCCACCCGAGATCTGTCGGTTTTGACACCGACATTGGTGCTTTCATTGCGATCTTGTTGTTTGATCGTCAAAGGTGGATGGCTCGCTTGCAAATAGATATAGTAGCATCGGCTATGGGGGCATCTTCGTCCCCGTCCAACTTTTTGCTTTCGGTAGCATTGTGTGATGACCCACAAGTATAGGGGATCAATCGTAGTCCTTTCGATAAGTAAGAATGTTGAACCCAACGAGGAGCAGAAGGAAATGACAAGTGGTTTTCAGCAAGGTATTTTCTGCAAGCACTAAAATAGTCGGTAACAGGTAGTTTGATAGCAAGATAATTTGTGGACAAGTAATGGTAATGGTAAATAAAGTGCAGAAAGGTAGCCCAATCCTTTTGTGACAAAGGGCAGGCCAAAACGATCTCTTGTGATAAGCAAAGCGTTCTTGAGGGCACACGGGAATTTCACCATGCTACTTTCATCATGTTGGTTTGATTCGTGTTCGCTACTTTGATAATTTGATATGTGGGTGGACCGGTGCTTAGGTGTTGTTCTTACTAGAACAAACCTCCTACTTATGATTAACCCCTTCGCGAGCATCCGCAACTACGAGAAAAATATTAAGATAAAATCTAACCATAACATTAAACTTTTTGATCCAAATCATTCCCTTACGAAGTAGCGCATAAACTAGGGTTTAAGCTTCTATCACTCTAGCAACCCATCATCTAATAACTACTCCACAATGCATTCCCTTAGGCCCAAATATGGTGAAGTGCCATGTAGTCAACGTTCACATGGCACCACTAAGGAAATCACAACATACATATCATCAAAATATCAAACACATATCTAGTTCACATGATTACTTGCAACATGATTTCTCCTGTGACCTCGAGAACAAAAGTAACTACTCACAAATGATAATCATGCTCAAGATCAAAGAGGTATTAAATAGTATAATGGATCTGAACATATAATCTTCCACCAAATAAACCATATAGTAATCAACTACTAGATGTAATCAACACTACTAGTCACCCACAAGCACCAATCTAAGGTTCCGGTACAAAGATTGAACACAAGAGATGAACTAGGGTTTGAGAGGAGATGGTTGCTACCTCTTGAGCTTGCGTTGGTTTTCCCCGAAGAGGAGAGGATGATGCAGCAGAGTAGCGTAAGTATTTCCCTCAGTTTTTGAGAACCAAGGTATCAATCCAGTAGGAGGCCACGCTCAAGTCCCTCGTACCTGCACAAATCGATAGCAACTCGCAACCAACGCGATTAGGGGTTGTCAATCCCTTCATGGTCTCTTACGAGAGTGAGATCTAATAGAGATAATATTTTTGGTGTTTTTGATATAAAGATGCAAAGTGAAAACTAAAAGGCAAAGTAAAAACAAAGCAAGATTAAAGTGATGGAGATTGATTTGGTGAGAATAGACCCGGGGGCCATAGGTTTCACTAGTGGCTTCTCTCAAGAGCATAAGTTTTCTACGGTGGGTGAACAAATTACTGTTGAGCAATTGACAGAATTGAGCATAGTTATGAGAATATCTAGGCATGATCATGTATATAGGCATCACGTCCGTGACAAGTAGATCGAAACGATTCTGCATCTACTACTATTACTCCACTCATCAACCGCTATCCAGCATGCATCTAGAGTATTAAGTTAAAAATAGAGTAACGCTTTAAGCAAGATGACATGATGTAGAGAGATAAATTCATGCAATATGAAATAAACCCCATCTTGTTATCCTCGATGGCAACGATACAATACGTGCCTTGCTGCCCCTTCTGTCACTGGGAAAGGACACCGCAAGATCGAACCCAAAGCTAAGCACTTCTCCCATGGCAAGAACGACCAATCTAGTTGGCCAAACCAAACGGATAATTCGAAGAGACTTGCAAAGATAACCAATCATACATAAAAGAATTCAGAGAAGATTCAAATATTATTCATAGATAGACTTGATCATAAACCCACAATTCATCGGTCTCAACAAACACACCGCAAAAAGAAGAAGATTACATCGAATAAATCTCCACAAGAGAGGGGGAGAACATTGTATTGAGATCCAAAAAGAGAGAAGAAGCCATCTAGCTAATAACTATGGACCCGAAGGTCTGAGGTAAACTACTCACACTTCATCGGAGAGGCTATGATGATGTAGAAGCCCTCCGTGATGACGGCCCTCTTCGGCGGAGCTCCGGAACAGGCCCCAAGATGGGATCTCGTGGATACAGAAAGTTGCGGTGGTGGAATTAGGTTTTTGGCTCCTATTCTGATCGTTTGGGGGTACGTGGGTATATATAGGAGGAAGAAGTACGTCGGTGGAGCTTCGGTGGGCCCACGAGGGTGGGGGGCGCACCTGGGGGTGTAGGGCGCGCCCCCCTACCTCGTGCCCTCCTTGGAGCTTCCTTGGTGTAGGGTCCAAGTCTCCTGGATCTTATTCGGGAAGAAAATCACGTTCCAAAAAGGATTTTTCTGTTTGGACCCCTTTGATATTCTGTTTCTTCGAAACACTGAAATAGGCAAAAATAGCAATTCTGGGCCGGGCCTCCGGTTAATAGGTTAGTCCCAAAAATAATATAAAAGTGGAAAATAAAGCGCAATATAGTCCAAAACAGTAGATAATATAGCATGGAGCAATCAAAAATTATAGATACGTTGGAGACGTATCAGGCATCCCCAAGCTTAATTCCTGCTCGTCCTCGAGTAGGTAAATGATAAAAAGAGAATTTTTGATGCGGAGTGCTACTTGGCATAATTTCAATGCAAAATTTCTTAATTGTGGTATGAATATTCAGATTCGAAAGATTCAAGACAAAAGTTCATATTGACATAAAAATAATAATACTTCAAGCATACTAATAAAGCAATTATGTCTTCTCAAAATAACATGGACAAAGAAAGTTATCCCTACAAATTCATATAGTGTGGCTATGCTCCATCTTCACCACACAAAGTATTTAAATCATGCACAACCCTGATGACAAGCCAAAGCAATTGTTTCATACTTTAACATTTTCAAAACTTTTTCAACCTTCACGCAATACATGAGCGTGAGCCATGGATATAGCACTATATGTGGAATAGAACGGTGGTTGTGGAGAAGACAAAAAGAGGGGAAGATAGTCTCACATCAACTAGGCGTATCAACGGGCTATGGAGATGCCCATTAATAGATATCAATGTGAGTGAGTAGGGATTGCCATGCAACGGATGCACTAGAGCTATAAGTATGTGAAAGCTCAACAAAAGAAACTAAGTGGGTGTGCACCCAACTCGCTTTCTCACGAAGACCTAGGGCATTTTGAGAAAGCCCATCATTGGAATATACAAGCCAAGTTCTATAATGAAAAATTCCCACTAGTATATGAAAGTGACAACATAGGAGACTCTCTATCATGAAGATCTTGGTGCTACTTTGAAGCACAAGTGTGGTAAAAGGATAGTAACATTGTCCCTTCTCTCTTTTTCTCTCATATTTTCTTATTTGGGCCTTTTCCTTTTTTATGGCCTCTTTTTTTATTTTTATTTTATTTTCGTCCAGAGTCTCATCCCGACTTGTGGGGGAATCATGGTCTCCATCATTCTTTCCTCACTTGGGACAATGC
This sequence comes from Triticum urartu, assembly GCF_003073215.2. NCBI lineage: Eukaryota > Viridiplantae > Streptophyta > Magnoliopsida > Poales > Poaceae > Triticum > Triticum urartu. Next base: position 1,524,645 of record NC_053023.1, read on the forward strand.
TCTAAAAATGATGATCATCACACTTTTATTTTTCTTACAACTCAACAATTACAACTCGATACTTAGAACAAGATATGACTCTATATGAATGCCTCCGGCGGGGTACCGGGATATGTAATGAATTAATAGTGACATGTATGAAAGAATTATGAATGGTGGCTTTGCCACAAATACGATGTCAACCACATGATCATGCTAGCAATATGACAATGATGAAGCATGTCATAATAAATGGAACGGTGGAAAGTTGCATGGCAATATATCTCGGAATGGCTATGGAAATGCCATGATAGGTAGGTATGTGAAGGAAATATGCCCTAGAGGCAATAATAAAGTTATTATTTATTTCCTTATTTCATGATAAATGTTTATTATTCATGCTAGAATTGTATTAACCGGAAACATAATACTTGTGTGAATACATAGACAAACTAAACGTCACTAGTATGCCTCTACTTGACTAGCTCGTTGATCGAAGATGGTTATGTTTCCTAACCATAGACATGTGTTGTCATTTGATTAATGGGATCACATCATTAGGAGAATGATGTGATTGACATGACCCATTCTGTTAGCTTAGCACTCGATCGTTTAGTATGTTGCTATTGCTTTCTTCATGACTTATACATGTTCCTATGACTATGAGATTATGCAACTCCCGTTTACCGGAGGAACACTTTGTGTGCTACCAAACGTCACAACGTAACTAGGTGATTATAAAGGTGCTCTACAGGTGTCTCCGAAGGTACTTGTTGGGTTGGCGTATTTCGAGATTAGGATTTGTCACTCCGATTGTCGGAGAGGTATCTCTGGGCCCTCTCGGTAATGCACATCACTTAAGCCTTGCAAGCAATGCAACTAATGAGTTAGTTGCGAGATGATGTATTACGGAACGAGTAAAGAGACTTGCCGGTAACGAGATTGAACTAGGTATTGAGATACCGATGATCGAATCTCGGGCAAGTAACATACCGATGACAAAGGGAACAATGTATGTTGTTATGCGGTCTGACCGATAAAGATCTTCGTAGAATATGTAGGAGCCAATATGAGCATCCAGGTTCCGCTATTGGTTATTGACCGGAGACGTGTCTCGGTCATGTCTACATTGTTCTCGAACCCGTAGGGTCCGCACGCTTAACGTTACGATGACAATTTCATTATGAGTTTATGAGTTTTGATGTACCGAAGGAGTTCTGAGTCCTGGATGAGATCGGGGACATGACGAGGAGTCTCGAAATGGTCGAGACGTAAAGATCGATATATTGGACGACTATATTCGGACATCGGAAAGGTTCCGAGTGGTTTGGGTATTTTTCGGAGTACCGGGGAGTTACGGAAATACAGGGGAAGAAGTATATGGGCCTTATTGAGCTTTAGGGGAGAGGGAGAGGGAGGCCGCGCGCCCCCCCATTGACTAGTCCAAATTGGACTAGGGGGAGGGGCGGCGCCCCCTCCTTCCTTCTCTTCCCTCTTCCCCTTCCTTGTCTCCTACTCCTACTACTTGGAAGGACTCCTAGTTGGACTAGGAAAGGGGGAATCCTACTCCCGGTGGGAGTAGGACTCCCCTAGGGCGCGCCATAGAGAGGGCCGGCCCTCCCCTCCTCCACTCCTTTATATACGGGGGCAGGGGGCACCCCATAGACACACAAGTTGATCCTCGTGATCGTTCTCTTAGCCGTGTGCGGTGCCCCCCTCCACGATAATCCTCGATAATATTGTAGCGGTGCTTAGGCGAAACCCTGCGATGGTAGAACATCAAGATCGTCACCACGTCGTCGTGCTGACGGAACTCATCCCCGACACTTTGCTGGATCGGAGTCCGGGGATCGTCATCGAGCTGAACGTGTGCTAAAACTCGGAGGTGCCGTAGTTTCGGTGCTTGATCGGTCAGGCCGTGAAGACATACGACTACATCAACCGCGTTGTCATAACGCTTCCGCTGTCGGTCTACGAGGGTACGTAGACAACACTCTCCCCTCTCGTTGCTATGCATCACCATGATCTTGCATGTGCGTAGGATTTTTTTTTGAAATTACTACGTTTCCCAACAGTGGCATCGGAGCCTGGGTTTTATGTGTTGATGTTATATGCACGAGTAGAACACAAGTGAGTTGTGGGCGATATAAGTCATACTGCTTACCAGCATGTCATACTTTGGTTCGGCGGTATTGTTGGATGAAGCGGCCCAGACCGACATTACGCGTACGCTTACGCGAGACTGGTTCTACCGCCGTGCTTTGCACACAGGTGGCTGGCGGGTGTCAGTTTCTCCAACTTTAGTTGAACCGAGTGTGGGACGCCCGGTCCTTGCGAAGGTTAAAACAGCACCAACTTGACAAACTATCATTGTGGTTTTGATGTGTAGGTAAGAACGGTTCTTGCTCAGCCCGTAGCAGCCACGTAAAACTTGCAACAACAAAGTAGAGGACGTCTAACTTGTTTTTGCAGGGCATGTTGTGATGTGATATGGTCAAGACGTGATGAGATATAAGTTGTTGTATGAGATGATCATGTTTTGTTGAAGTTATCGGCAACTGGCAAAAGCCTTATGGTCGTCTCTTTATTGCATAAGATGCAAGCGCCAAATAATTGCTTTACTTTATTGCTATGCGATAGCAATAGTTGGCGAGACGACTATGTGACGACACATTGATATAGATCAAGATGATGGAGATCATGGTGTCATGCTGGCGATGATGGAAATCATGACAATGCTTTGGAGATGGAGATTAAAGGCACAAGATGATGATGGCCATATCATGTCACATATTTTGATTGCATGTGATGTTTATCTTTTTATGCATCTATCTTGCTTTGATTGACGGTAGCATTATAAGATGATCTCTCACTAAATTTCAAGATAAAAGTGTTCTCCCTGAGTATGCACCGTTGCCAAAGTTCGTCGTGCCCAGACACCACGTGATGATCGGGTGTGATAAGCTCTACGTCCATCTACAACGGGTGCAAGCCAGTTTTGCACACGCGGAATACTCAGGTTAAACTTGACGAGCCTAGCATATGCAGATATGGCCTCGGAACACTGAGACCGAAAGGTCGAGCGTGAATCATATAGTAGATATGATCAACATAGTGATGTTCACCATTGAAAGCTACTCCATTTCACGTGATGATCGGTTATGGTTTAGTTGATTTGGATCACGTGATCACTTAGAGGATTAGAGGGATGTCTATCTAAGTGGGAGTTCTTAAGTAATATGATTAACTGAACTTAAATTTATCATGAACTTAGTCCTGGTAGTATTAGCATATCTATGTTGTAGATCAATAGCTCGCGTTGTTGCTTCCCTATGTTTATTTTGATATGTTCCTAGAGAAAAACTATGTTGAAAGATGTTAGTAGCAATGATGCGGATTGGATCCGTGATCTGAGGTTTATCCTCATTGCTGCACAGAAGAATTATGTCCTTGATGCACCGCTAGGTGACAGACCTATTGCAGGAGCAGATGCAGACGTTATGAATGTTTGGCTAGCTCAATGTGATGACTACTTTATAGTTTAGTGCACCATGCTTAATGGCTTAGAATCGGGACTTCAAAGACGTTTTTGAACGTCATGGACCATATGAGATGTTCCAGGAGTTGAAGTTAATATTTCTAGCAAATACCCGAGTTGAGAGATATGAAGTCTCCAACAAGTTCTATAGCTAAAAGATGGAGGAGAATCGCTCAAGCAGTGAGCATGTGTTCAGATTGTCTGGGTACTACAATCGCTTGAATCAAGTGGGAGTTAATCTTCCAGATAAGATAGTGATTGACAGAATTCTCTAGTCACCATCACCAAGTTAGTAGAACTTCGTGATGAACTATAATATGCAAGGGATAACGAAAATGATTCCCAAGCTCTTCGTGATGTTGAAATTGACGAAGGTAGAAATCAAGAAAAACATCAAGTGTTGATGGTTGACAAGACCACTAGTTTCAAGAAAAGGGCAAACGGGGAACTTCAAGAAGAACGGCAAGCAAGTTGCTGCTCAAGTGAAGAAGCCCAAGTCTGGTCCTAAGCCTGAGACTAAGTGCTTCTACTGCAAAGGAACTGGTCACTGGAAGCGGAACTGCCCCAAGTATTTGGTGGATAAGAAGGATGGCGAAGTGAACAAAAGTATATTAGATATACATGTTATTGATGTGTACTTTACTAGTGTTTATAGCAACCCCTCAGTATTTGATACTGGTTCAGTTGCTAAGAATAGTAACTCGAAACAGGAGTTGCAGAATAAACAGAGACTAGTTAAGGGTGAAGTGACGATGTGTGTTGGAAGTAGTTCCAAGATTGATATGATCATCATCGCACACTCCCCTATACTTTCGGGATTAGTGTTGAACCTAAATAAATGTTATTTGATTTTTGCGTTGAGCATGAATATGATTTGATCATGTTTATTGCAATACGGATATTCATTAAAGTCAGAGAATAATTGTTGTTCTGTTTACATGAATAAAACCTTCGATGGTCATACACCCAATGAAACAAGTTCGTTGGATCTCGATCATAGTGATACACATATTCATAATATTAAAACCAAAAGATGCAAAGTTAATAATGATAGTGCAACTTATTTGTGGCACTGCTGTTTAGGTCATATTGGTGTAAAGAGCATGAAGAAACTCCATGCTGATGGATTTTTGAATCACTTGATTATGAATCACTTGATGCTTGCGAACCATGCCTTATGGGCAAGATGACTAAAGACTCCGTTCTCCGGAACAATGGAGCGAGCAACTGACTTATTGGAAATAATACATACTGATGTATGCGATCCGATGAGTGTTGAAGCTCGCGGCGGGTATCATTATTTTCTAACCTTCACAGATGATTTAAGCAAATATGAGTATATCTACTTGATGAAACATAAGTCTGAAACGTTTGAAAAGTTCAAAGAATTTCAAAGTGAAGTGGAAAATCATCGTGACAAGAAAATAAAGTTTCTACGATCTGATCACGGAGACGAATATTTGAGTTACGAGTTTGGTCTTCAATTAAAACAATGTGGAATAGTTTCACAAATTCATGCCACCTAGAACACCACAGCATAATGGTGTGTCCGAATGTCATAACCGTACTTTATTGGATATAGTGCAATCTATGATGTTTCTTACCGATTTACCACTATCGTTTTGGGGTCATGCATTAGAGACAGCTGCATTCACGTTAAATAGGGCACCATCAAAATCCGTTGAGACGACGCCTTATGAGCTGTGGTTTGGCAACAAACCAAAGTTGTCGTTTCTTAAAGTTTGGGGTTGCGATGCTTATATGAAAAAGTTTCGTCCTGATAAGCTCAAACCCAAATCGGAGAAATATGTCTTCATAGGATACCCAAAGGAGACAGTTGGGTACACCTTTTATCACAGATCCGAAGGCAATACATTCATTGCTAAGAATGGATCATTTCTAGAGAAGGAGTTTCTCTCGAAAGAAGTGAGTGGGAGGAAAGTAGAACTTGATAAGGTAATTGTACCTTCTCCCTTATTGGAAAGTAATTCATCACAGAAATCTGTTCCTGTGACTAGTACACAGATTAGTGAGGAAGCTAATGATGATGATCATGTAACTTCAGATCAAGTTACTACCGAATCTCGTAGATAAACTAGAGTGAGATCCGCACCAGAGTGGTACGATAATCCTGTTTTGGAGGTCATGTTACTAGACCATGACGAACCTACGAACTATGAGGAAGCGATGATGAGCCCAGATTCCGCAAAATGGCTTGAGGCCATGAAATCTGAGATGGGATCCATGTATGAGAACAAAGTGTGGACTTTGGTTGACTTGCCCGATGATCGGCAAGCCATAGAAAATAAATGGATTTTCAAGAGGAAGACGGACGCTGATAGTAGTGTTACTATCTACAAAGCTAGACTTGTCGAAAAAGGTTTTTGACAAAGTTCAAGGTGTTGACTACGATGAGAGTTGCTCACTCGTATCTATGCTTAAGTCTATCCGAATCATGTTAGCAATTGCCGCATTTTATGAAATCTGGCAAATGGATAACAAAACTGCAATCCTTAATGGATTTCTTAAAGAAGAGTTGTATATGATGCAACTAGAAGGTTTTGTCAATCCTAAAGGTGTTAACAAAATATGTAAGCTCCAGCGATCCATCAATGGACTGGTGCAAGCATCTCGGAGTTGGAATATACGCTTTGATAAGTTGATCAAAGCATATAGTTTTATACAGACTTGCGGTGAAGCCTGTATTTACAACAAAGTGAGTGGGAGCACTACAACATTTCTGATAAGTATATGTGAATGACATATTGTTGATCGGAAATAATGTAGAATTATTCTGCAAAGCATAAAGGAGTGTTTGAAAGGAGGTTTTCAAAGAAAGACCTCGGTGAAGCTGCTTACATATTGAGCATCAAGATCTATAGAAATAGATCAAGACGCTTGATAAGTTTTTTTCAATGAGTACATACCTTGACAAGATTTTGAAGTAGTTCAAAATGGAACAGTCAAAGAAAGAGTTCTTGCCTGTGTTACAAGGTGTGAAATTGAGTAAGACTCAAAGCCCGACCACGGCAGAAGATAGAAAGAGAATGAAAGTCATTCCCTATGCCTCAGCCATAGGTTCTATAAAGTATGCCATGCTGTGTATCAGATCTATTGTATACCCTACACTGTGTTAAGCGAGGGAGTACAATAATGATCTAGGAGTAGATCAATGGACAACGGTCAAAATTATCCTTACTGGAATAAGGATATGTTTCTCAATTACGAAGGTGACAAAAGGTTCGTCATAAAGGGTTACGTCGATGCAAGTTTTTGACACTGATCCAGATGACTCTAAGTCTCAATCTGGATACATATTGAAAGTGGGAGCAATTAGCTAGAGTAGCTCCGTGCAGAGCATTGTTGACATAGAAATTTGCAAAATACTTACGGATCTGAATGTGACAGACCCGTTGACTAAAATTATCTCACAAGCAAAACATGATCACACCTTAGTACTCTTTGGGTGTTAATCACATAGCGATGTGAACTAGATTATTGACTCTAGTAAACCCTTTGGGTGTTGGTCACATGACGATGTGAACTATGGGTGTTAATCACATGGTGATGTGAATTATTGGTGTTAAATCACATGGCGATGTGAACTAGATTATTGACTCTAGTGCAAGTGGGAGACTGAAGGAAATATGCCCTAGAGGCAATAATAAAGTTATTATTTATTTCCTTATTTCATGATAAATGTTTATTATTCATGCTAGAATTGTATTAACCGAAAACATAATACTTGTGTGAATACATAGACAAACTAAACGTCACTAGTATGCCTCTACTTGACTAGCTTGTTGATTAAAGATGGTTATGTTTCCTAACCATAGACATGTGTTGTCATTTGATTAACGGGATCACATCATTAGGAGAATGATGTGATTGACATGACCCATTCTGTTAGCTTAGCACTCGATCGTTTAGTATGTTGCTATTGCTTTCTTCATGACTTATACATGTTCCTATGACTATGAGATTATGCAACTCCCGTTTACCGGAGGAACACTTTGTGTGCTACCAAACGTCACAACGTAACTGGGTGATTATAAAGGTGCTCTACAGGTGTCTCCGAAGGTACTTGTTGGGTTGGCGTATTTCGAGATTAGGATTTTTCACTCTGATTGTCGGAGAGGTATCTCTGGGCCCTCTCGATAATGCACATCACTTAAGCCTTGCAAGCAATGCAACTAATGAGTTAGTTGTGAGATGATGTATTACGGAACGAGTAAAGAGACTTGCCGGTAACGAGATTGAACTAGGTATTGAGATACCGACGATCGAATCTCGGGCAAGTAACATACCGATGACAAAGGGAACAACGTATGTTGTTATGCGGTCTGACCGATAAAGATCTTCGTAGAATATGTAGGAGCCAATATGAGCTTCCAGGTTCCGCTATTGGTTATTGACCGGAGACGTGTCTCGGTCATGTCTACATTGTTCTCGAACCCGTAGGGTCCGCACGCTTAACGTTACGATGACAGTTTCATTATGAGTTTATGAGTTTTGATGTACCGAAGGAGTTCGGAGTTCTGGATGAGATCGGGGACATGACGAGGAGTCTCGAAATGGTCGAGACGTAAAGATCGATATATTGGACGACTATATTCGGACATCGGAAAGGTTCCGAGTGGTTCAGGTATTTTTCGGAGTACCGGGAAGTTACGGAAATACGGGGGAAGAAGTATATGGGCCTTATTGGGCTTTAGGGGAGAGGGAGAGGGAGGCCGCGTGCCCCCCCATTGACTAGTCCAAATTGGACTAGGGGGAGGGGCGGCGCCCCCTCCTTCCTTCTCTTTTCTTTTCCCTTCCTTGTCTCCTACTCCTACTACTTGGAAGGACTCCTAGTTGGACTAGGAAAGGGGGAATCCTACTCCCGGTGGGAGTAGGACTCCCCTAGGGCGCGCCATAGAGAGGGCCGGCCCTCCCCTCCTCCACTCCTTTATATATGGGGGCAGGGGGCACCCCATAGACACACAAGTTGATCCTTGTGATCGTTCTCTTAGCCGTGTGCGGTGCCCCCCTCCACGATAATCCTCGATAATATTGTAGCGGTGCTTAGGAGAAGCCCTGCGATGGTAGAACATCAAGATCGTCACCACGTCGTCGTGCTGACGGAACTCATCCCCGACACTTTGCTGGATCGGAGTCCGGGGATCGTCATCGAGCTGAACGTGTGCTAAAACTCGGAGGTGTCGTAGTTTCGGTGCTTGATCGGTCGGGCCGTGAAGATGTACGACTACATCAACCGCGTTGTCATAACGCTTCTGCTGTCGGTCTACGAGGGTACGTAGACAACACTCTCCCCTCTCGTTGCTATGCATCACCATGATCTTGCGTGTGCGTAGGAATTTTTTTGAAATTACTACATTTCCCAACAGTGGCATCCGAGCCTAGGTTTTATGTGTTGATGTTATATGCACGAGTAGAACACAAGTGAGTTGTGGGCGATATAAGTCATACTGCTTACCATAAACACTCCATGCCCCGACTTCGTTACATAACGGTTCACCATACGTGCATGCTACGGGAATCACAAACTTCAACGCAAGTATTCTTTAAATTCACAACACTTCCACTAGCATGACTCTAATATTATCATCTCCATATCTCAAAACAATTATAATGCTTCAATCTTTTCTTAGTATTCAACACACTCAAAAGAAAATTTCACAAATCATGAATACCAAGCATATTAATATCAAGCAATTTACCATGCTATTACGACTCTCAAAGTAATTTAAGTGAAGCATGAGAGATCAATAGTTTCTTTAAAACAAACCACCACCATGCTCTAAAAGATCTAAGTGAAGCACATAGAGCAAAATTATAACACTCAAAAGATATAAGTGAAGCACATAGAGCAAAACTACATAGCTCAAAAGATATAAGTGAAGCACAACGAGTATTCTAACAAATTTTAATTCATATATGACTCTCTCAAAAGGTGTGTACAGCAAGGATGATTGTGGCACACTAACAAATAAAGACACAAATAATACAAGACTCTCCAAGCAAAACACATATCATGTTGGCGAATAAAAATATAGCTCCAAGTAAATTACCGATGGAAGTGGACGAAAGAGGGGATGCCTTCCGGGGCATCCCCAAGCTTTGACTTTTTGTCCTTGGATTATCTTGGGGGTGCCATGGGCATCCCCAAGCTTAGGCTCTTGCCACTCCTTGTTCCATAATCCATCAAAAGAATTCACCCAAAACTTGAAAACTTCACAACACAAAACTCAATAGAAATCTCGTGAGCTCCGTTAGAGAAAGAAAACAAAAGACTACTTTAAGGTACTGTAGTGAACTTGTTCTTTATTTATTTTGGTGTTAAACCTACTTTATTCCAAGTTCTCTATGGATCATACCCTCCAATACTAGCCATAGATTCATCAAAATAAGCAAACAACACGCGAAAAACAGAATCTGTCAAAAACAGAACAGTCTGCAGTAATCTGTAACTAACGCAAACTTCTGGAACTCCAAAAAATCTACCAAAATTAGACGACCTAGACAATTTTTTTATTGATCAGAACAAATTGGAATCAGTATTTTATCACGTTGTGATGATTTTTAATAATTCGGGCACTGAACGCAAAGTTTCTGGAAATTACAGCAAGATCAAATAACTATCATCCAAGAAGATCCAATAGGTCTAGCTTGGCAAAAACACTAATTAAAACATAAAACCACATCCAAACAGAAGGTTGATGGGTTATTTATTCCCTAACAGAAGAAAAACACAAAAAACTAAAAATAAAATTGGGTTGCCTCCCAACAAGCGCTATCGTTTAACGCCCCTAGCTAGGCATAAAAGCGAGGATAGATCTAGGTGTTGCCATCTTTGGCAGTAGGGGAGAAAAGAGCAAATTTCCTTTCTATGGCATTTATCCTCCTATTTTGGGAAAACACATGGCCATTAATGGATGAAGTAAGATTAAGCACATTACGGAAATTTGCATCTATACTAGACTTCATCTCTTTGATAATTTCGTTTTGATAAAAGCATAAGAGGGTGGTAGATTCAACTTTATCGTTCATGGGGTGCCCAAATATAGTTTTCATTCTTTCATAGGTATCTATAGCGTCCCCTTCAAGAAAACCCTCTTCAAAAATAGAATCTAGAACTTGTTTGAAAGAAGCAGGTAATCCAACATAGAAGCCTTTTAGGTAAACCTCAATTTGATATTGTGGTATGTAGCTAGCCCTAATCCTCAATAACCTATCCCAAGCATCTTTTAAAGACTCATCAATTAAATAACGAAAAATTCCAGAGTCATCTTCATCAAGATCATTAAAACTCTCATTGATAACCCCAGTGGGTCTTTCAATAGCATCATTATTTTTGAGCTTAGAGAGGATAGAGGGGTCATCCAAGGTAAGACCCTAGAAAGGACCCTTTATTCTTTTTGATTCGGCCATAGCAACGGGAAGGCAAACGGAAAAGGAGAAGGAGAAAGAGAGGGCGAATAAAACGGCAAGGGTGAAGTGGGGGAGAGGAAAACGAGAGGCAAATGGCAACTAATGTAATGCGGGAGATAGGGATTGTGATGGGTACTTGGTATGTTGACTTTTTGCGTAGACTCCCCGGCAACGGCGCCAGAAATTCTTCTTGCTACCTCTTGAGCTTGCGTTGGTTTTCCCCGAAGAGGAGAGGATGATGCAGCAGAGTAGCGTAAGTATTTCCCTCAGTTTTTGAGAACCAAGGTATCAATCCAGTAGGAGGCCACACTCAAGTCCCTCGTACCTGCACAAATCGATAGCAACTCGCAACCAACGCGATTAGGGGTTGTCAATCCCTTCACGGTCTCTTACGAGAGTGAGATCTAATATAGATAATATTTTTGGTGTTTTTGATATAAAGATGCAAAGTGAAAAGTAAAAGGCGAAGTAAAAAACAAAGCAAGATTAAAGTGATGGAGATTGATATGGTGAGAATAGACCCGGGGGCCATAGGTTTCACTAGTGGCTTCTCTCAAGAGCATAAGTTTTGTACGGTGGGTGAACAAATTACTGTTGAGCAATTGACAGAATTGAGCATAGTTATGAGAATATCTAGGCATGATCATGTATATAGGCATCACGTCCGTGACAAGTAGATCGAAACGATTCTGCATCTACTACTATTACTCCACTCATCGACCGCTATCCAGCATGCATCTAGAGTATTAAGTTAAAAACAGAGTAATGCTTTAAGCAAGATGACATGATGTAGAGACATAAATTCATGCAATATGAAATAAACCCCATCTTGTTATCCTCGATGGCAACGATACAATACGTGCCTTGCTGCCCCTTCTATCACTGGGAAAGGACACCACAAGATCGAACCCAAAGCTAAGCACTTCTCCCATGGCAAGAACTACCAATCTAGTTGGCCAAACCAAACGGATAATTCGAAGAGACTTGCAAAGATAATCAATCATACATAAAAGAATTCAGAGAAGATTCAAATATTATTCATAGATAGACTTGATCATAAACCCACAATTCATCGATCTCAACAAACACACAGCAAAAAGAAGAAGATTACATCGAATAGATCTCCACAAGAGAGGGGGAGAACATTGTATTGAGATCCAAAAAGAGAGAAGAAGCCATCTAGCTAATAACTATGGACCCGAAGGTCTGAGGTAAACTACTCACACTTCATCGGAGAGGCTATGATGATGTAGAAGTCCTCTGTGATGACGGGCCTCTCCGGCGGAGCTCCGAAACAGGGCCCAAGATGGGATCTCGTGGATACAGAAAGTTGCGACGGTGGAATTAGGTTTTTGGCTCCTGTTCTGATCGTTTGGGGGTACGTGGGTATATATAGGAGGAAGAAGTACGTCGGTGGAGCTTCGGTGGGCCCACGAGGGTTGGGGGCGCGCCCCCCTACCTCGTGCCCTCCTCGGAGCTTCCTTGGCGTAGGGTCCAAGTCTCCTGGATCTTATTCGGGAAGAAAATCACATTCCAAAAGGATTTTTCTGTTTGGACTCCGTTTGATATTATGTTTCTTCGAAACACTGAAATAGGCAAAAAAATAGCAATTCTGGGCTGGCCCTCCGGTTAATAGGTTAGTCCCAAAAATAATATAAAAGTGGAAAATAAAGCCCAATATAGTCCAAAACAGTAGATAATATAGCATGGAGCAATCAAAAATTATAGATACGTTGGAGACATATCAATGGTGCTGTTGAAGATGTTGATGGAGATTTCCCTCCCAAAGATGGGAGAGTTTTTGGTGACGACGATGACGATGATTTCCCCCTCCGGGAGGGAACTTCCCTCGGCGGAATTGCTCCGCCGGAGGTTAAAAGTGCTCCTGCCCAAGTTCCACCTCAAGACGGTGGCGCTTCGTCCCGAAAGTCCTCCCCTGACTTTTCTAGGTCAAAATGACCTATATACCAGAAGATGGGCACTGGAGGTGGGCCGAGGAGGGCACAACCTACCAGGGCACGCTAGGGGCGCGCCTAGGTGGGTTGTGCCCACCTGGTGGGTGCTACGTCTCTAGCTAGCGTTGGTTTTCCCCGAAGAGGAGGGGGTGATGCAGCACAGTAGCGTAAGTATTTCCCTCAGTTTTTGAGAACCAAGGTATCAATCGAGTAGGAGGTCACGCGCAAGTCCCTCGTACCTACACAAAACGGTAGCAACTCGCAACCAACGCTTAGGGGTTGTCAATCCCTTCACGGTCACTTACGAGAGTGAGATATGATAGAGATAATATTTTTGGTATTTTGGTATAAAGATGGAAAGTGAAAAGTAAAAGCAAAACAAGTAAAATAAAGTAATGGAGAATGATATGATGAGAATAGACCCGGGGGCCATAGGTTTCACTAGTGGCTTCTCTCAAGAGCATAGATATTCTACGGTGGGTGAACAAATTACTGTTGAGCAATTGATAGAATTGAGCATAGTTATGAGGTTATCTAGGTATGATCATGTATATAGGCATCACGTTCGTGACAAGTAGACCGACTCCTGCCTGCATCTACTACTATTACTCCACTCATCGACTGTTATCCAGCATGCATCTAGAGTATTAAGTTAAAAACAGAGTAACGCCTTAAGCAAGATGACATGATGTAGAGGAATAAATTCATGCAATATGATAAATACCCCATCTTGTTATCCTCGATGGCAACAATACAATACGTGCCTTGCAACTCTTTCTATCACTGAGTCAGGACACCGCAAGATTGAACCCAAAGCTAAGCACTTCTCCCATTGCAAGAACTACCAATCTAGTTGGCCAAACCAAACGGATAATTCAAAGAGACTTGCAAAGATAACTCAATCATACATAAAAGAATTCAGAGAAGATTCAAATATTATTCATAGATAAGTTGGATCATAAGCCCACAATTCATCGGTCTCAACAAACACACCGCAAAAAGAAGATTACATCGAATAGATCTCCACGAGAGAGGGGGAGAACATTGTATTGAGATCCAAAAAGAGAGAAGAAGCCATCTAGCTACTAGCTATGGACCCGAAGGTCTGAAGTAAACTACTCACACTTCATCGGAAGGGCTATGGTGTTGATGTAGAAGCCCTCCGTGATGGATGCCCTCTCCGGCGGAGCTCCGGAACAGGTCCCAAGATGGGATCTCGTGGATACAGGAAGTTGCGGCGGTGGAATTAGGTTTTTGGCTCCGTCTCTGGTCTAATGGGGGTATGTAGGTATATATAGGAGGAAGGAGCACGTCGGTGGAGCTCCGAGGGGCCCACGAGGCAGGGGGGCGCGCCCCGGGGGGGGGGCCTCCACCCTCGTGACCTCCCCGGAAACTTCTTGGAGTAGGGTCCAAGTCTCCTGGATCACGTTCGGTGAGAAGATCACGTTCCCGAAGGTTTCATTCCGTTTGGACTCCGTTTGATATTCTGTTTCCTCGAAATACTGAAATAGGCAAAAAACAGCAATTCTGGGCTGGGCCTCCGGTTAATAGGTTAGTCCCAAAAATAATATAAAAGTGGAAAATAAAGCCCAACATAGTCCAAAACACTAGATAAAGTAGCATGGAGCAATCAAAAATTATAGATACGTTGGAGACGTATCAGGCATCCCCAAGCTTAATTCCTGCTCGTCCTCGAGTAGGTAAATGATAAAAAGAGAATTTTTGATGCGGAGTGATACTTTGGCATAATTTCAATGTAAATCTTCTTAATCATGGTATGAATATTCAGATCCGAAAGGTTTAAGACAAAAGTTCATATTGACATAAAAATGATAATACTTCAAGCATACTAATCAAAGAATTATGTCATCTCAAAATAACATGGCCAAAGGAAGTTCATCCCTACAAAATCATATAGTTAGGCTATGCTTCATTTTCGTCACACAAAGATGTTCCCAACTTCTATACCCCCGATGACAAGCCAAGCAATTGTTTCATACTCAAATAATCTCAAACTTTTTCAACCTTCACGCAATACATGAGCGCGAGCCATGGACATAGCACTATGGGTGGTATAGAATATGATGATGGGGATTGTGTGGAGAAGACAAAAAAGGAGAAAGTCTCACATCAACGAGGCTAATCAATGAGCTATGGAGATGGCCATCAATTGATGTTAATGCAAGGAGTAGGGATTGCCATGCAACGGATGCACTAGAGCTAAGAATGCTCAACAAAAGAAAACTAGTGGGTGTGCATCCAACTTGCTTGCTCATGAAGACCTAGGGCATTTTGAGGAAGCCCATCGTTGGAATATACAAGCCAAGTTCTATAATGAAAAATTCCCACTAGTATGAACAAGACAACTTATGAGACTCACTATATGAAAATCATGGTGCTACTTTGAAGCACAATATATGAGACTCACTACATGAAGAACAAGGTGCTACTTTGAAGCACAAGTGTGGAAAAAGAGATAGTAGCATTGCCCTTTTTATTTTCTCTTTTTTTGGGCCTTTCTTTTTTCCTTTCTTTTTGGCCTTTCTCTTTTTTTTTGATTGGGCAATGCTCTAATAATGATGATCATCACACTTCTATTGATTACAACATAATGATTACAACTCGATACTAGAACAAGATATGGCTCTATATGAATGCCTCCGGCGGTGTACCGGGATGGTGCAATGAATCAAGAGTGACATGTATGAAAAATAATGCATGGTGGCTTTGCCACAAATACGATGTCAACTAAAAGATCATGCAATGGCAATATGACAAAAGTAAAGCATGTCATGATGATGATGATGATGGAAGTTGCATGGCAATATATCTCGAAATGGCTATGGAAATGCCGTGATAGGTAGGTATGGTGGCTGTTTTGAGGAAGATATAGGGCGGTTTATGTGTGAAAGAGTGTATCATATCACGGGGTTTGGATGCACCGGCGAAGTTTGCACCAACTCTCAATGTGAGAAAGGGCAATGCACGGTACCGAAGAGGCTAGCAAATGGCGGAAAGGTAAAAGTGCGTATAATCCATGGACTCAACATTAGTCAAAAGAACTCATATACTTATTGCAAAAATTTAGAAGTCATCAAAAATCAAGTACTATGCGCATGCTCCTAGGGGGATAGATTGATAGGAAAAGACCATCGCTCGTCCCCGACCGCCACTCATAAGGATGCACAAGCCAGGTACACTGCATGCTTCAAATTTGTTACACAACTTTAACCATACGTGCATGCTACGGGACTTGCTAACTTCAACACAAGTATTTCTCAAATTCACAACTACTCAACTAGCACGACTATGATATTATCACCTCCATATCTCAAAACAATTATCAAGCATCAAACTTATCTTAGTATTCAACCCACTAAAAAGAAAGTTTCACATATCTTGAATACCAAGTATATTAACATTAAGCAAATTACCATGCTATTAACACTAGTGCAGAACCGGGCAATAGCACCGGTTCGTAAGGCCCTTTAGTGCCGGTTTAGGAACCGGCACTAAAGTTTCGGCACTAAAGCCCCCCCCTTTAGTACCGGTTCAGCACGAACCGGTGCTAAAGGGGATCCACATGGCACGAGCCAGCTCCGGGGGCCGGGAGCCCTTTAGTACCGATTGGTAACACCAACCGGTACTAAATGGTTGTGGGGTTTTTGGTTTTATGATTTCTTTTTCATTTAATTTTGTGTTTTCCATTTTAATTCTTTTTCGTTTGCTGGTATTTTACGGTACTACACATTGTACACGTTATGCATATATATATATATATATAATTTCTAGTAGAACCAATCATATATATATATCATCAATGTCTCACAAACCACCATATTAATTTACACATACACACATGTATAGCTATATACAATTTCTCCTACATATGCATGTTGCCTTCGGAGCCAGTGGCATTAGCCTAATTGGTGCCTTCGGAGCACGATGACAATTGGAAGTGGTTCATAGGGGTGGTAGCGGGTAATAGTATTCTCCCTTCGGATTTATGACCTGGTCGAGAAAAAATCCCGCTATTTCCTCTTGAAGTGCTTCTACGCGCTCCGTTGGTAGGAGCTTGTCCCGCACCTCTTTGAACTATTAAGAAGGAGATCAATATGCATGTGTATTAGTTGTGTGACTAGATATCGATAATGGTGTAAAAATTGTGAATAGTGTTTTGACAAGCGTACCCATTCCTGTCTTTGAGATCTGCTCCTTTCGGACGCCATCATGCGAATGTTCTCGCAAACGCAGAATGCACACAGATCAGTCCCCTGCGCCTACTTCAGGGCCTTTATTACGAGAATGGAATTTAATTTGATCAGATAATAATTAATCAAGCATGATAATTAAAGAGATGGCAGCTAGCTAGCTAGTACTACTTAATTACTTACCTTGGATCGAAACCATTTCAGCTTTGGTTTCCATTCGCCTTCCGTGACGCTGATGAACCTTGCCCAAGCCCTGCCCGCCGACAAAGAAAATGAATAAAGGGGTTATTAAATAGTTCATATCATGAAATTAATGACGAACTAAATAGGCCGAGATATATAGTTAATAATGATTGAAATTACTTGTTGACTATCCCAAACAAGATGTTATAGTCACTATTTGCTTTGAGTAGCGAGTCCAGTATTTCAACTGTTCCGGCGTCAACTTTAATGATACACAAGATCCAGTGAAATCTGCATGCACACACGTTTGCATGTCTTAATTAAGCGGGCATATGTAAGCAAAAACATGTAGCTAGCTAGTAGGCAAAAACAGAGAATTTGTAGTACAAGAAAGTGTGACTCACTGGAAGTTGTAAGGAAGTAGTATATCTTCATTGTATTTGAGGCGCTTCAAGAACTCTAGCATGCTGTCCTCTACCTCTTTTTCTTGATGCTTGTTCATTTTCCATGTGTATTCATTAACGGTGTTTGGGTCAATGAACCCAATGCCATAGCGTCCACCTTTTCTCATTTCATACATCTTCATCGTGCATAATACCACAGAAAAGAATATAGTGAGGATAATTATAGGTAATGATTGATCAAAAGGATCACTACAGCTAGCTTGAGACTTAAATTACAGAAAGAAATCACTTACAGATAATAGCAACTGACGATAGATTTGTCGAGTGCGTCTTGATTGTATAACTGAAACAGTTCAGGATACTCAACGGCCACAGCTTTCTCATGGTAGTAATCATCCTTCTTGACATTCACCATGAGGGACTCTCGATTGGATCTCTTGGTAATGTCCATGTACCATTGATGCAATTCATACATTCTCGTTGGGAGCTTGTTGACATCTTCTGGCTCGACCAAAGGTTGGCCCCGGACATATTTCCGTTTTATTTCCTCCTCTGTAATCCCAGGCATGTCCTCGATCTCGAGGAGTTGTCCAACAGTGATCTTGAGTTCTTCAGCCTGCATTATATGCTCCTGGGTTATTACCACATCGCCCACCTCGGGAACGTAAACTGTTTGGCCACAATAATATTGGGCGCGCGTACTGTCACGTGTTGTTGGCGGCACAACAAGCGGGGGGGGTCGGATTGCGCCGCCTGTTTTCCCAGCTGGGCAACGGTTTTCCCGCATTTTTTGACAGCTGCTTGTTGTTTGCTCGAGCTCGAGCTCGCCTCCTTCTGTAGACGTCGTCGATGTAACTTCCTGATGTGGCGCTCATAGTCTGAGTCAACAGGCTTAGGAGCTGGTGGTTGAGCCATACGAATGAAGTGGTCAACTACTTCCACAGGCACTTTCTCCCTTGGCGGCGGTGGCGGTTTCGGTCCAAAATGGGCGTCGACTTCTGCCGCACTATGGCATTGGTTTGCTCCTCGGTCCTGTCGTAAGCCCTCACAGGAAGAGGAGTAGTGAGGTTTGGACCATATTTATATCGCTTGCCTCCGCCTGTACTTCCTGTACTATGACCTCGACTCGTACCGCTACGCACCATAGCTGCGGGGTGTCTCTTCTGCGATTGCTGAGGCGGCGGAGACGGCTGACGGGGCTGAGTTGGACGAGGAGGAGTGGCCTGAAGCTGTGCCGGACTTGCAGTGGCCTGAGGTTGTGCCGGACTTGGAGGAGGAGTGGACGTCTGACGCTGTGTCGGACTTGGAGGAGGAGTGGCCTGACACTTTGCCGGACTTGGAGGAGGAGGAGTGGCCTCACGCGTTGGTGGACTTGGAGGAGCGGGAGTCTGCTGACTCGGTGGCGGACTTCGACGAGGAGTCGGGTGACGCGGTGTCGGTGGCCTTCGAAAGATGATGCAATCCTTTCTCCATAGATGACACGATGTATGGCCTCTCCCAATGTGTGCTCGTCGTCACTGTTGGAAATATGACCTAGAGGCAATAATAAATTAGTTATTATTATATTTCCTGTTCATGATAATCGTTTATTATCCATGCTATAATTGTATTGATAGGAAACTCAGATACATGTGTGGATACATAGACAACACCATGTCCCTAGTAAGCCTCTGGTCTAGTTACTAGCTCGTTGATCAATAGATGGTTATGGTTTCCTAACCATGGACATTGGATGTCGTTGATAACGGGATCACATCATTAGGAGAATGATGTGATGGACAAGACCCAATCCTAAGCCTAGCACAAGATCATGTAGTTCGTATGCTAAAGCTTTTCCAATGTCAAGTATCATTTCCTTAGACCATGAGATTGTGCAACTCCCGGATCCCGTAGGAGTGCTTTGGGTGTACCAAACGTCAGAACGTAACTGGGTGCTATAAAGGTACACTACGGGTATCTCCGAAAGTGTCTGTTGGGTTGGCACGAATCGAGACTGGGATTTGTCACTCCGTGTAAACGGAGAGGTATCTCTGGGCCCACTCGGTAGGACATCATCATAATGTGCACAATATGATCAAGGAGTTGATCACGGGATGATGTGTTACGGAATGAGTAAAGAGACTTGCCGGTAACGAGATTGAACAAGGTATCGGGATACCGACGATCGAATCTCGGGCAAGTATCGTACCGCTAGACAAAGGGAATTGTATACGGGATTGGTTAAGTCCTTGACATCGTGGTTCATCCGATGAGATCATCGTGGAACATGTGGGAGCCAACATGGGTATCCAGATCCCGCTGTTGGTTATTGACTGGAGAACGTCTCGGTCATGTCTGCATGTCTCCCGAACCCGTAGGGTCTACACACTTAAGGTTCGATGACGCTAGGGTTATAAAGGAAGTTTGTATGTGGTAACCGAATGTTGTTCGGAGTCCCGGATGAGATCCCGGACGTCACGAGGAGTTCCGGAATGGTCCGGAGGTAAAGATTTATATATGGGAAGTCCTGTTTTGGTCACCGAAAGAGTTTCGGGGTTTATCGGTAACGTACCGGGACCACCGGGAGGGTCCCGGGGGTCCACCAAGTGGGGCCACCAACCCCGGAGGCTTGCGTGGGCTAAGAGTGGTGAGGGACCAGCCCCTTAGTGGGCTGGTGCGCCTCCCACAAGGGCCCATGGCGCCTAAGAGGTGGGAAGGGGGCAAACCCTAAAGGGGATGGGCCTTAGGGCCCATCTAGTGGCGCCTCCCTCCCCTCTCCCCTCTTGGCCGCCACCCTTGTCCCCATCTAGGGCTGTCGCCCCCCCTAGGGGTGGGAACCCTAGAGGGGGCGCAGCCCCTCCCCTTCCCCATATAAATAGAGGCCTAGGGCTGCCCCAAAACACACGTGATTTGATCTCTCGTTGGTGCAGCCCTGCATATCTCTCTCTCCCTCCTCTTCTGTGGTGCTTGGCGAAGCCCTGCAGGATTGCCACGCTCCTCCACCACCACCACGCCGTTGTGCTGCTGCTGGATGGAGTCTTCCTCAACCTCTCCCTCTCCTCCTTGCTGGATCAAGGCTTGGGAGACGTCGTCGGGCTGTACGTGTGTTGAACGCGGAGGTGCCGTGCGTTCGGCACTTGGTCATCGGTGATTTGAATCACGACGAGTACGACTCCATCAACCCCGTTCACTTGAACGCTTCCGCTTAGCGATCTACAAGGGTATGTAGATGCACTCTCCTTCCCCTCGTTGCTAGTCTCTCCATAGATAGATCTTGGTGATACGTAAGAAAATTTTGAATTTCTGCTACGTTCCCCAACAGTGGCATCATGAGCTAGGTCTATTGCGTAGATTCTATGCACGAGTAGAACACAAAGTAGTTGTGGGCGTTGATTTTGTTCAATATGCTTGCCGTTACTAGTCTTATCTTGATTCGGCGGCATCGTGGGATGAAGCGGCCCGGACCAACCTTACACGTACGCTTACGTGAGACCGGTTCCACCGACAAACATGCACTAGTTGCATAAGGTGGCTGGCGGGTGTCTGTCTCTCCCACTTTAGTCGGATCGGATTCGATGAAAAGGGTCCTTATGAAGGGTAAATAGCAATTGGCATATCACGTTGTGGTTTTGCGTAGGTAAGAAACGTTCTTGCTAGAAACCCATAGCAGCCACGTAAAAACAGCAAACAACAATTAGAGGACGTCTAACTTGTTTTTGCAGGGTATGCTATGTGATGTGATATGGCCAAAAGGATGTGATGAATGATATATGTAATGTATAAGATTGATCATGTTCTTGTAATAGATGATCATGGAGCCCCAAGATGGAGATCAAAGGAGCTATATGATATTGGCCATATCATGTCACTATTATTGTTGATTGCATATGATGTTTATCATGTTTATACATCTTATTTGCTTAGAACGACGGTAGTAAATAAGATGATCCCTCATTAAAATTTCAAGAAGTGTTCTCCCCTAACTGTGCACCGTTGCTACAGTTCGTCGTTTCGAAGCACCACGTGATGATCGGGTGTGATAGATCCTTACGTTCACATACAACGGGTGTAAGACAGATTTACACAGCAAAAACACTTAGGGTTAACTTGACGAGCCTAGCATGTGCATAGACATGGCCTCGGAACACAGAAGACCGAAAGGTCGAGCATGAGTCGTATAGAAGATACGATCAACATGAAGATGTTCACCGATGATGACTAGTCCGTCTCACGTGATGATCGGACACGGCCTAGTTGACTCGGATCATGTAATCACTTAGATGACTAGAGGGATGTCTATCTGAGTGGGAGTTCATAAGATGAACTTAATTATCCTGAACATAGTCAAAAGGATTTTGCAAATTATGTCGTATCTCACGCTTTAGTTCTACTGTTTAGATATGTTCCTAGAGAAAAAAAAATTAGTTGAAAGTTGACAGTAGCAATTATGCGGACTAGGTCCGTAGACTGAGGATTGTCCTTATTGCTTCTTAGAAGGCTTATGTCCTTAATGCACCGCTCAGTGTGCTGAACCTCGAACGTTGTCTGTGGATGTTGCGAACATCTGACATACACGTTTTGATAACTACATGATAGTTCAGTTAAACGGTTTAGAGTTGAGGCACCAAAGACGTTTTTGAAACGTCACGAAACATATGAGATGTTTTGAGGGCTGAAATTGGAATTTCAGGCTCGTGCCCACGTCAAGAGGTATAAGACCTCCGACGATTTTCTTAGCCTGCAAACTAAGGGAGAAAAGCTCAATTGTTGAGCTTGTGCTCAGATTGTCTGAGTACAACAATCACTTGAATCAAGTGGGAGTTGATCTTCCAGATAAGATAGTGATGTTTCTCCGAAGTCATTACCACCAAGCTGCTAGAGCTTCGTGATGAACTATAATATATCAGGGACATATATGATGATCCTTGAGATATTCGCGATGTTTGACACCGCGAAAGTAGAAATCAAGAAGGAGCATCAATTGTTGATGGTTGGTGAAACCACTAGTTTCAAGAAGGGCAAGGGAACAAAGGGATACTTCATGAAACAGCAAATCAGCTGCTGCTCTAGTGAAGAAACCCAAGGTTGAACCCAAACCCGAGACTAAGTGCTTCTGTAATAAGGGGAACAGCCACTAGAGCAGAATTACCCTAGATACTTGGTAGATTAGAAGGCTGGCAAGGTCGATAGAAGTATATTGGATATACATTATGTTAATGTGTACTTTACTAGTACTCCTAGTAGCACCAGGGTATTAGATACCGGTTCGGTTGCTAAGTGTTAGTAACTCGAAATAAAAGCTACGGAATAAACGGAGACTAGCTAAAGGTGAGCTGACGATATGTGTTGGAAGTGTTTCCAATGTTGATATGATCAAGCATCGTAAGCTCCCTCTACCATCGAGATTGGTGTTTGCGTTGAGCATAGACATGATTGGATTATGTCTATCGCAATACGGTTATTCATTTAAGGAGAATAACGGTTACTCTGTTTATTTGAATAATACCTTCAATGGTCTTACACCTAAAATGAATGGTTTATTGGATCTCGATCGTAGTGATACACATGTTCATGCCAAAAGATAGTAATGATAGTACCACCTACTTGTGGCACAGCCACGTAAGTCATATCGGTATAAAACGCATGAAGAAGCTCCATGTTGATGGATCTTTGGACTCACTCATTTTTGAAAAGTTTGAGACATGCGAACCATGTCTATTGGTGTATGTGCATGAAGAAACTCCATGCAAATGGACCGTTTGAACTCACTTGATTTTGAATCACTTGAGACATGCAAATCATGCCACATGGGCAAGATGACTGAAAGCCTCGGTTTCAGTAAAATGGAACAAGAAAGCAACTTGTTGGAAGTAATACATTTTTGATGTGTGCAGTCCAATGAGTGCTGAGGCATGTAGTGGATATCGTTATGTTCTTACTTCACAGATGATTTGAATAGATGTTGAGTATATTTACTTGATGAATCACGAGTCTGAATTATTGCAAGGTTCAAGTAATTTCAGGGTGAAGTTGAAAGATCGTCGTGACAAGAGGATAAAAGATCTATGATATGATCATAGAGATGAATATCTGAATTACGAGTTTGGCACAGAATTAAGACATTGTGGAAATTGTTTCACAACTGATACAGCCTGGAACACCATAGTGTGATGGTGTGTCCGAACATCATAACTGCACCCTATTGGATATGATGCATACCATGATGTCTCTTATCGAATTACCACAATAGTTTATGGGTTAGGCATTAGAGACAACGACATTCACTTTAAAAGGGGCACCACGTAATTCCGATGAGGTGACACCGTATGAACTATGGTTTAGAGAAACCTAAGCTGTCATTACTTAAAAGTTTGGGGCTGCGACGCTTATGTGAAAAAGTTTCAGGCTGATAAGCTTGAACCCAAAGCGGATAAATGCATATTCATAGGACACCCAAAATAGTTGGGTATACCTCCTGTCTCAGATCCGAAAGCAATAAGGGATTGTTTCTAGAATCGGGTCCTTTCTCGAGGAAAAGTTTCTCTCGAAAGAATTGAGTGGGAGGATGGTGGAGACTTGATGAGGTTATTGAACCGTCACTTCAACTAGTGTATAGCAGGGCACAAAGAGTCGTTCCTGTGGCACCTACACCAATTGAAGTGGAAGCTTATGATATTGATCATGAGACTTCGGATCAAGTCACTCCCAAACCTCGTGGGATGACAAGGATACATACTACTTCAGAGTGGTACGTAATCCTGTCTTGGAAGTCATGTTGCTAGACAACAATGAACCTACGAGCTATGGAGAAGCGATGGTGGGCCCGGATTCCGATAAATGGCTCGAGGCCATAAAATCCGAGATAGGATCCATGTATGAAAACAAAGTGTAGACTTTGGAAGAACTACTTGATGGTCGTAAGGCTGTTAGGTACATATGGATTTTAAAAGGAAGACGGACAATGATGGTAAGTATCACCATTAAGAAAGCTCGACTTGTCGTTAAGATGTTTTCCGACAAGTTCAAGGAGTTGACTACGATGAGACTTTCTCACTCGTAGCGATGCTAAGAGTCTGTTGGAATTATATTAGCGATTACTGCATTATTTATGAAATCTTGCAGATAGGATGTCAAAACATTGTTCCTCGACGATTTTTGAGGAAAGGTTGTATGTGATACAACCGAAAGGTTTTGTCAATCCTGAAAAGATGCTAATAAGGATGCAAAGCTCCAGCAATCCTTCTGAGGACTGGAGTGAGCATCTCGGAGTTGGAATGTACACTTTGATGAGATGATCAAAGACTTTGGGTTTATGCAAAGTTTATGAGAACCTTGTATTTCCAAAGAAGTGAGTGGGAGCACTATAGAATTTCTGATGAGTATATGTTTTAACATATTGTTGATCGGAAATGACGTAGAATTTCTGGAAAGCATATAGGGTTATTTGAAAGTGTTTTCAATGGAAAACCTGGATTAAGCTACTTGAGCATTGAGCATCAAGATCTATAAGGATAGATCAAAACGCTTAATGGTACTTTCAAATGAGCACATACCTTGACATGATCTTGAAGCTGTTCAAGATGGATCAGTCAAAGAAGGAGTTCTTGCCTGAGTTGTAAGGTATGAAGTTAAGACTTAAAGCTCGACCACGGCAGAATAGAGAGAAAGGACGAAGGTCGTCCCCTATGCTTAAGACATAGGCTCTACAGTATGCTATGCTGTGTACCGCACCTGAAGTGTGCCTTGCCATGAGTCAGTCAAGGGGTACAAGAGCGATCCAAGAATGGATCACAGGACAGCGGTCAAAGTTATCCTTAGTAACTAGTGGACTAAGGAATCTTCTCGATTATGGAGGTGGTAAAAGAGTTCGTCGTAAAGGGTTACGCCGATGCAAACTTTGTCACTAATCCAGATTATTCTGAGTAGTAAACTGGATTCATATAGTAGAACAGTTATTTGGAATAGCTCCAAATAGAACGTGGTAGCTACATCTAGGAGATGACATAGAGATTTGTAAAGCACACACGGATCTGAAAGGTTCAGACCCGCTGACTAAAACCTCTCTCACAAGCAACATGATCAAACCTAGAACTCATTGAGTGTTAATCACATAGTGATGTGAACTAGACTACTGACTCTAGTAAACTCTTGGGTGTTAGTCACATGGCGATGTGACCTGTGAGTGTTAATCACATGGCGATGTGAACTAGATTATTGACTCTAGTGCAAGTGGGAGACTGTTGGAAATATGCCCTAGAGGCAATAATAAATTAGTTATTATTATATTTCCTTGTTCATGATAATCGTTTATTATCCATGCTATAATTGTATTGATAGGAAACTCAGATACATGTGTGGATACATAGACAACACCATGTACCTAGTAAGCCTCTAGTTGACTAGCTCGTTGATCAATAGATGGTTACGGTTTCCTAACCATGGACATTGGATGTCGTTGATAACGGGATCACATCATTAGGAGAATGATGTGACGGACAAGACCCAATCCTAAGCCTAGCACAAGATCATGTAGTTCGTATGCTAAAGCTTTTCCAATGTCAAGTATCATTTCCTTAGACCATGAGATTGTGCAACTCCCGGATACCGTAGGAGTACTTTGGGTGTGCCAAACGTCACAACGTAACTGGGTGGCTATAAAGGTACACTACGGGTATCTCCGAAAGTGTCTGTTGGGTTGGCACAAATCGAGACTAGGATTTGTCACTCCGTGTAAACGGAGAGGTATCTCTGGGCCCACTCGGTAGGACATCATCATAATGTGCACAATATGATCAAGGAGTTGATCACGGGATGATGTGTTACGGAACGAGTAAAGAGACTTGCCGGTAACGAGATTGAACAAGGTATCGGGATACCGACGATCGAATCTCGGGAAAGTATCGTAACGCTAGACAAAGGGAATTGTATACGGGATTGGTTAAGTCCTTGACATCGTGGTTCATCCGATGAGATCATCGTGGAACATGTGGGAGCCAACATGGGTATCCAGATCCCGCTGTTGGTTATTGACTGGAGAACGTCTTGGTCATGTCTGCATGTCTCCCGAACCCGTAGGGTCTACACACTTAAGGTTCGATGACGCTAGGGTTATAAAGGAAGTTTGTATGTGGTAACCGAATGTTGTTCGGAGTCCCGGATGAGATCTCGGACGTCACGAGGATTTCCAGAATGGTCCAGAGGTAAAGATTTATATATGGGAAGTCCTGTTTTGGTCACCGGAAGAGTTTCGGGGTTTATCGGTAACGTACCGGGACCACCGGGAGGGTCCCGGGGGTCCACCAAGTGGGGCCACCAACCCCGGAGGCTTGCGTGGGCTAAGAGTGGTGAGGGACCAGCCCCTTAGTGGGCTGGTGCGCCTCCCACAAGGGCCCATGGCGCCTAAGAGGTGGGAAGGGGGCAAACCCTAAAGGGGATGGGCCTTAGGGCCCATCTAGTGGCGCCTCCCTCCCCTCTCCCCTCTTGGCCGCCACCCTTGTCCCCATCTAGGGTTGTCGCCCCCCCTAGGGGTGGGAACCCTAGAGGGGGCGCAGCCCCTCCCCTTCCCCATATAAATAGAGGCCTAGGGCTGCCCCAAAACACACGTGATTTGATCTCTCGTTGGTGCAGCCTTGCATATCTCTCTCTCCCTCCTCTTCTGTGGTGCTTGGCGAAGCCCTGCAGGATTGCCACGCTCCTCCACCACCACCACGCCGTTGTGCTGCTGCTGGATGGAGTCTTCCTCAACCTCTCCCTCTCCTCCTTGCTGGATCAAGGCTTGGGAGACGTCGTCGGGCTGTACGTGTGTTGAACGCGGAGGTGCCGTGCGTTCGGCACTTGGTCATCGGTGATTTGAATCACGACGAGTACGACTCCATCAACCCCGTTCACTTGAACGCTTCCGCTTAGCGATCTACAAGGGTATGTAGATGCACTCTCCTTCCCCTCGTTGCTAGTCTCTCCATAGATAGATCTTGGTGATACGTAAGAAAATTTTGAATTTCTGCTACGTTCCCCAACAGTCACCTCCAGGAATGTCAAGCTGTAGCTCCGAATATGGGTCCATCACCTCATCAACCAAGACACGAGCATAGCCCGCTGGAATCGGGTTGCAATGGAAGGTTGCCTCGGGGGAATTTGAAAAAGCAACGGCGTCCGCCACCTTCATGGATATGTTCTTCATTTTGAAGTGTAGCTCGCAGTTAGTGTTCTCCGTGATGTCATCCACGGGGTATCTATCCAGCACTACTGCGTC
Organism: Triticum urartu; assembly: GCF_003073215.2. Taxonomy (NCBI): domain Eukaryota; kingdom Viridiplantae; phylum Streptophyta; class Magnoliopsida; order Poales; family Poaceae; genus Triticum; species Triticum urartu. The sequence continues at coordinate 1,552,577 of NC_053023.1, forward strand.
GCCCGGGGTGGAACCCATGCCGCTTCTCGGCATGGATGGGGCGGTGGTATCCAATGCTGGATCATCCGCTAGCTGCTGCAGATGCTGAGACCCCCTTTGCTGGCTAAGTGAGTCGATCTGCTCCTGCTGCCGCTGGAATTTAGCTGCCAATTCCGCTTGACTTGCTTCTAGGCCTTGAAGGCGTTCATAGTCCCGCTTCCTCTGCTCCTCCTCCATCTTCCTCTTCTTCTCCTCCGCAATCTTCTTTCTCGCACGGGTTCTGTAGTCAGCGTCCCAGTCCGAAAACCCCTCATACCACGGAAGAGCGCCCTTGCCTCGTGTTCTCCCCGGGTGTTCAGGATTTCCCAAGGCACGCGTAAGCTCGTCGTTCTCTCTGTTGGGCTGGAACACCCCCAATCGAGCCTCTTCTATTGCAACAAGTAGCGCATCGCTGGCTCCGTTCAGACATGCCTTCGTCGAAACATTGCCTGTCTTCGGGTCCAACTCCCCCCCATGCGCATAGAACCAAGTCCTGCACCTGGGGGGCCAGCTCTTAGTAACCGGAGTGACACCTGCATCCTCCATCTCTTTCTCAGACTTATCCCACTTAGGCATTGCTACCGCGTAGCCACCTGGCCCCAGCTTATGGAACTTATCCTTTTTTCGGCATTCTTCTTGTTTATTCTCGACCGTTCCTTAGCTAATTCTGAATCCTTGAATTTCACGAAATCGTCCCAATGAGCACTTTGATTCTCTAGTATCCCCTCGAATACTGGAGTCTTCCTTCCTCCCTTGACGTACTTCTCCCACGTCATTCTCTTGTGGTTCTTGAATGCAACCGCCATCTTCCTAAAAGCAGCGTCCTTGACTTTTCGCACATCTGCTTCTGTGAAATTATCTGGTAGGGTGAAATGTTCCATGAGAGTATCCCAAAGCAGATTTTTTGATTCTCGTCAACAAAAGTAACATCTGGACGTGGATTTGCTGGCTTTCTCCATTCTTGAAGGGAGATCGGGAGTTGGTCCTTCACAAGAACTCCGCACTGACGAACGAACTTGTCCGCAATCTTCTTAGGCGCTAATGGTTCGCCATTAGGTTTGAATGCCTCGATATTGTACTTTACGCCCTCCTTCAACTTTTTGTTCGGGCCTCGTTTCGTCCTTTTGCCTGAAGATTTGCTCGATCCGGATGGCTGAAAGAAGAAAGATCGATTCGTTAATATATCTTCAACTCATTTAAAACATGCGATGATCACCTGATTCCTGCTTATATAAATATATATACCTCGCCGGTGTTTGTTGTTTCAGGATCAACATGTTCTTCGTTGTAGTTCATGACTTCATCTTCTCGGTCGTCGCGATTGAATATCATATCACCCTCTCCGGTGTTGTTTAGAAATTCGGAGCCGTCAAAATCTTCTTCATTCTGATCATCATCTGGCCCGCGTATGATATCGAACATGGTCTGTTCTCTCTCTCTGTCGGTATTGTCCGCCATAGCTTTTATTTAACTATGCCAAAAGAAATATAAAACAATTTAGTATAATCTCGAATAATAGATATAATCTCGAATACGTCGTCTCGAATAATAGATATAATCTCGAATACATCGTCTCGAATAATAGATTTAATCTCGAATACGTCGTCTCGAATAATAGATATAATCTCAAATACATCGTCTCGAATAATAGATATAATCTCGAATACATCATCTCGAATAATAGATATAATATTGAATACATCACTAGATAGCTAGCTAGCAAGCTAATAAAGATCGAATACTACAGAGTAATCTAGGGCACTCGCGGTTCCTGAGGTGCGGGCGGTGGACACCCAAAGAGAAGGAACCATCACTGGATCATAGCTCGGGTGATCTCCCCAAAGAACCTGCCAGGTATTGGAGAACCTGACGTCCATAGCAGCCATGTAGCGATGGACGTGCTCGTCCTCCTCCCTAACACGGCGACGTACCACCTCCGGCGGGGCCGGCTCCCTCCGCACCGAAAGTGGCCCACGCGAATGCCACCAAAGGAGATGAGGGTCGACGACGGGACCCGGGGCCGGGTTCCTCACCAAGCGTCGCGCCCCTGAAGGTAGCACCTCCCAGTGCCAGCCCGGCGGAGCCCAGTCCCGGACATGGGTCCTCTGAAGCAGGACGTCGTCGCGGACGTGTCGACGGCGAGGATGCGGGCCGGGCATCGTCGACAACAAAATACTATATGCCACAAAAGTAAAGTAACATTTTTTAAATGATGGATTGTGATGATTTCATATATGCAAATTCTAAATTTTATAACTAAAAATATAAGAAACTAAAAAAACATCGATCATCGTCTAACAATTTGAAATTAATCCAATTCATCTAGCTAGCTAAAACTAACATTTCCAAAATTTCTAACATTTCTATATAACTAACATTTCTATAACATTTGACATTATATATATTATAACTAACATTTCTACATACTATTTGACATTAATCTAATCTAATTAATTAATTCATCTAAAACTTTGTATGAAAAACAGAAAAAACTAAAAGCTAAAAACAGAAAAATTGTGTGTGTGTGCGCGTCTAGTGTGTGTGTAGTGTGTGTGTGTGTGCATGTAGTGTGTGTGTGCGCGCGCGTGTGTGTGCGCTACGGTCGGCGCCGGCGCCGGCGCCGGTGTGCGCTACGATCGATTGGAGGGAGGAGAGGGGCCGGGGGAGGGGCTCACAGCGCGCGCGGGCAAGGTCGAGGTGACGGCGACGGCGAGGCGAGGTTGATCCAAAGGCGACGGCGACGGCGAAGCGAGGGGATCGGCGACCGGGACGGCGACGGGGGTGCCACGGAGTCGACGAGGACGGGGGCGTCGCGGAGTCGACGGGGACGGCGCGACGGGGGCGGCGACGGCGCGGGACGGGGCGGCGGCAGAGAGAAGTGGGAGATGAGAAACTGAAAATTTTCGAAGTGTTTCTTATATAGGGGACACCTTTAGTACCGGTTGGAGCCACCAACCGGTACTAAAGGCCTGTTTTGGCCAGGCCAAGCGGGGGGAAGCACCCCCCTTTAGTACCGGTTCCTGGCTCCAACCGGTACTAAAGGCCCCCCCTTTAGTACCGGTTGGTTCCACGACCCGGTACTAAAGGGGGTGCGCTGCCAGGCGAGGGGCGCAGAAGTTTAGTCCCACCTCGCTAGCCGAAGGGCGCTCACACCTGCTTATAAGCCCCGCCGCCGCTGCTGTCTCGAGCTCCTCTCTAAAGCAGGCCTTCTGGGCCTACCTTTGCTACTCTGCCCTATGGGGCCTATTGGGCTTGCGGGCCTGCATCCTGGCCCAATAACAGGTTGGGTTTCTAGTCGTATGCAGGCCGCTGTGGCCCGGTGGGTGGGCTTTTTTCATTTAGTTTTTTCTTTTCTGCTTTATTTATTTTGTTTTATTTATTTTTAGTTGTTTTTTGCTGTATTTAGAGTTTCTTTGTGAATATTTTTGATAGCTTTTAGAAACTTTCAGTTAGTGCTGGTAGTTTTTAAATTTGAATAGTTTAAATTTTGAATTATTTGAAATTTGTGTGAATCACTAGTTTGTGAATAACTTAACTTTAAAAATACATTTTCCAGTGATTCTTTTTTCTTATGTTTAATATTAGTGTGTTTTATCATTATATTCAATTTGGTAATGCTTAAGTTATTTAAAAATGAAATGCCTTTGTAACGGATGAGTTTTCGTCCGAAACCCTGATACTTCGAAACAGATTGTCCATTTTGTACACGAAGTGCATCCAGTTTTTGCGGTAACCCTCTCTACTTTTTTGCACATGCTATGTGGGTGAAATTATGATACCATGCCAACTTTCATCCTTTTCTGAGTTCATTTGAAATGCTTTTCAATTTCAGGGTCATTTAGCTGAAAAAATCAATAAATGCATGAAAGAATTTGCTTGCACATAAAATTTCTTCGCGTTTCAAATGCCAAAACACATAACTAGCTACCCTAACTATTACAGAGATTCCCTCCTGGGTGTGAAACACAAAAGAAAGTGATGATAGTTAAGCCGATCACATCCCAGATCTTTGGGTGTGAAACTTTTTCTTCGCGTGTGTCCCTTTGCGTCGTAGCCATGGAAAATCTTCATCATTTAATGGGATGCTCGGGTCAATATTCACTGTGAATGGAGCAATTTCATCAAACTTTTCATAATCTTCTGACTTGTCTGTCTTGTCATCCACTCCCACGATGTTTCTCTTCCCAGAAAGAACTATGTGCCGCTTTGACTCATCGTACGATGCATTCGCTTCCTTATCTTTTCTTTTTCTTGGCTTGGTAGACATGTCCTTCACATAGAAAACCTGTGCCACATCATTGGCTAGGACGAATGGTTCGTCTGCATACGCAAGATTGTTGAGATCCACTGTTGTCATTCCGTACTGCGGGTCTTCCGTTACCCCGCCTCGTGTCATATTGACCCATTTGCACCGAAACAAAGGGACCTTCAAACCACGTCGATAGTCAAGTTCCCATATGTCCTGTATAGAACCATAATATGTTTCCTTTCCCGTCTTGGTTTCTGCACCAAAGCGGACACCACTGTTTTGGTTGGTGCTCTTCTTATCTTGGGCGATCATGTAAAATGTATTACCATTTATCTCGTACCCTTTGAAAGTCATTATATTCGAAGATGGTAACTGGGACAGCAAGTACAGGTCATCTTCAATAGAGGTGTCATGCATGGTACGTGCTTGCAACCAGCTGGCGAAACTCCTAGTTTGTTCACGTGTAATCCAGTCATCAGACCGCTCCGGGTGTTTGGAGCGTAGCAAATTCTTGTGTTCATCCATATACGGAGCCACCAAGGCGGAATTCTGTAGAACTGTGTAGTGTGCTTTAGTGAGAGAATGTCCGTCCATACATATTATTTGTTCCCCTCCCAGCGTGCCTTTTCCATCCAGTCTGCCCTTATGCCGCGATTCAGGAACACCAATCGGCTTAAGGTCAGGAATAAAGTCAATACAAAACTCAATGACCTCCTCATTTTGACGGCCCTTGGAGATGCTTCCTTCTGGCCTAGCACGGTTATGAACATATTTCTTTAAGACTCCCATGAACCTCTCAAAGGGGAACATATTGTGTAGAAATACAAGACCCAAAACGTTAATCTCTTCGCATAGGTGAACTAGGACGTGCGTCATGATGTTGAAGAAGGATGGTGGGAACACCAACTCGAAACTGACAAGACATTGCACCAAATCATTCTGTAACCTTGGTATGATTTCTGGATCGATTACCTTCTGAGAGATTGCATTGAGAAATGCACATAGCTTCACAATGGCTAATCGAACGTTTTCTGGTAGAAGCCCCCTCAATGCAACCGGAAGCAGTTGCGTCATAATCACGTGGCAGTCAGACTTTAGGTTCTGGAACTTTTTCTCTGCCATGTTTATTATTCCCTTTATATTCGACGAGAAGCCAGACGGTACCTTAATACTGAGCAGGCATTCAAAGAAGATTTCCTTCTCTTCTTTGGTAAGAGCGTAGCTTGCATGACCCTGATGTATGCCGTCTTTTCTGTGCATACGTTGCTGGTCCTCCCGTGCCTCAGGTGTATCTTTTGTCTTCCCATACACGCCCAAGAAGCCAAGCAGGGTCACACAAAGATTCTTCGTCACGTGCATCACGTCGATTGCGGAGCGGACCTCGAGGTCTTTCCAATAGGGCAGGTCCCAAAATATAGATTTCTTCTTCCACATGGGTGCGCGTCCGTCAGCGTCATTCGGAACAGGTTGTCCACCAGGACCCTTTCCAAAGACCACCTTCAAATCCTTGACCATATCATGTACATCAGCACCAGTATGGTGGCGAGGCTTCGTCCGGTGATCCGCCTCACCTTTGAAATGCTTGCCTTTCTTTCTTACGGGATGCCTGCTCGGAAGAAATCGACGATGTCCCAGGTACACATTCTTATTAGCCAAATATATACTGTCAGTACCGTCCAAACAGTGCGTGCATGCGCGGTATCCCTTTTTTGTCTGTCCTGAAAGGTTACTGAGAGCAGGCCAATCATTGATGGTCACGAACAGCAACGCCTTTAGGTCAAATTCTTCCCCCATGTGCTCATCCCACGCACGTACACCTGTTCCATTCCACAGTTGTAAGAGTTCTTCAACTAATGGCCTTAGGTACACATCAATGTCGTTGCCGGGTTGCTTAGGGCCTTGGATGAGCACTGGCATCATAATGAACTTCCGCTTCATGCACAACCAAGGAGGAAGGTTATACAAACATAGAGTCACAGGCCAGGTGCTATGGTTGCTGCTCTGCTCCCCAAAAGGATTAATGCCATCTGCGCTTAGACCAAACCATACGCTCCTTGCGTCATCTGCAAACTCCTTCCCGTACTTTCTTTCGATTTTTCTCCACTGCGACCCGTCAGCGGGTACTCTCAACTTTCCGTCTTTCTTACGATCTTCTCTGTGCCATCGCATCGCCTTGGCATGCTCTTTGTTTTGGAACAAACGCTTCAACCGTGGTTTTATAGGAGCATACCACATCACCTTGGCAGGAATCTTCTTCCTGGGGCGCCGGCCCTCGACATCACCAGGGTCATCACGGCAGATCTTATAGCGCAATGCACCACATACCGGGCAAGCGTTCAAATCCTTGTACTCACCGCGGTAGAGGATGCAATCATTAGGGCATGCATGTATCTTCTGCACCTCTAACCCTAGAGGGCAGACAACCTTCTTTGCTTCGTACGTACTCTCGGGCAATTCGTTGTCCTTTGGAAGCATATCCTTTATCATTACCAGCAACTTTCCAAATCCCTTGTCAGATACACCATTCTCTGCCTTCCATTGCAGCAATTCCAGTGTGGTGCCCAGCTTTTTCGTGTCACCTACGCAATTCGGGTACAACAATTTTTTGTGATCCTCTAACATGCGCTGCAACTTCTTCTTCTCCAAATCACTTGCGCAGTTTCTCTTTGCATCGGCAATGGCCCGACCTAGATCATCAACGGGCTCATTTGATGCCTCTTCTTCAGCTTCTTCCCGCATTGCCGGCTCAGCTTCTTCCCGCATTACCGGCTCAGCTTCTTCCCCCATTGTTGTATCATCGTATTCAGGGAACCCATGGCCAGGATAGCTGTCGTCGTCCTCTTCTTCTTCATTGTCTTCCATCATAACCCCTCTTTCTCCGTGCTTGGTCCAAACATTATAATGGGGCATGAAACCGGTCTTAAACAGGTGGACGTGAATGGTTCTTGACGTAGAGTAATTGTGACCATTCTTACAGCAAGCACATGGACAAGGCATAAAACCATCCGCCCGCTTGTTTGCCTCAGCCGCAAGCAGAAAAGTACGCACGCCCTCAACAAACTGGGGAGAGCATCGGTCATCGTACATCCATTGCCGGCTCATCTTCATTACACAACACCGAATAGACCAAATTAATACAAGTTCATACATAAAGTTCATGCAACACTTAAATGCAACAAACAAATAACTCTCTAGCTAAAGCATTTAAATGCAACAACAAATACGATCAAGATCGCAACTAAGGTAACAATGGATCCAACAGCATAATGATACCAAGCCTCACTATCGATGGCATATTTTCTAATCTTTCTAATCTTCAAGCGCATTTTCTCCATCTTGATCTTGTGATCATCGACAACATCGGCAACATGCAACTCCAATTCCATCTTCTCCCCCTCAATTCTTTTCAATTTTTCTTTCAAGTACTCGTTTTCTCTTTCAACTAAATTTAACCTCTCGGCAATAGGGTCGGTTGGAATTTCCGGTTCAGATACCTCCTAGAAAAAATTTCTATGTCAACTTGATGGGCATAATTTGTCATAAACACGAAATGCAACTAGTTTTAAAAGAGAATATACATACCACATCCGAATCATAACAAGGACTAGGGCCGACGGGGACGGATATCAAAACCATGGCACTATATGTATAGCAAACAACGTATGGGTAAGATAATTATACGAGTAACTATATATCCAAATCACACAAACATCAATTTTTATATAAAATTTCATGAACAAGAGGCTCACCACAAGGTGGTGCCGGCGACGGGACGGTGCGGGCGATCGACGGTGGCTACGATGGAGATTTAGAAGGCACTAAGTAAACCACACCTACATATGCAAACTAAGTGTTATTTTTGACCTCAAATTGCATATAAATCAAATACTAGCACATATATATATATATATATATATACTCCCAAATTACTAAACTCACAAATTAATCACTATATAAACCAATGCAAGAGCTAATCTAGCAATGAGAGATGAAAGGACAAAGTTGCTAACCTTTGTGATCATTTGAATGGATGAGGGCCTTCAAATCTTGACAAATTTTGGGCAAATTTTGTGATGAACTCGAGAGGAAGAAGGGAAGAACAGAGGAGAGGGCCGGAGAGGGGAAAGGGGGAAGAACAGAGTGCTGGTGGACGAAGGGTTTATATAGGACGACCTTTAGTACCAGTTCGTGGCACGAACTGGTACTAAAGGTGCTGGAGGGGCCCCACTCTGACAACATCCTGCCACCACTCTCATTAGTACCGGTTCGTGGCATGAACCGGTGCTAAAGGTTCGCCACGAACCGGTACTAATGAAAGCGGCCCAGCTATCCGTTGGAACCGGCACTAATGTATACATTAGTGCCGGCTCAAATACAAACCGGCACTAATGTGCTCCACGTTTGACCATTTTTCTACTAGTGTAACGACTCTCAAAATAATCTAAGTGAAGCATGAGAGATAAAGTTTCTTTAAAACAAACCACCACCGTGCTCTAAAATATCTAAGTGAAGCACTAGAGCAAAAATTATCACGCTCAAAAAGATATAAGTGAAGCACATAGAGTAAACTATCAAGCTCAAAAGATATAAGTGAAGCACATAGAGTATTCTAACAAATTTCAATTCATGCATGGCTCTCTAAAAAGGTGTGTACAGCAAGGATGATTGTGGTAGACTAACAAGCAAAGACACAAATAATACAAGACGCTCCCAGCAAAACACATATCATGTGGTGAATAAAAATATAGCTCCAAGTAAATTACCGATGGAAGTGGACGAAAGAGGGGATGCCTTCCGGGGCATCCCCAAGCTTTGACTTTTTGGTGTCCTTGGATTATCTTGGGGGTGCCATGGGCATCCCCAAGCTTAGGCTCTTGCCACTCCTTGTTCCATAATCCATCAAAAGAATTCACCCAAAACTTGAAAACTTCACAACACAAAACTCAATAGAAATCTCGTGAGCTCCGTTAGAGAAAGAAAACAAAAGACTACTTTAAGGTACTGTAGTGAACTTGTTATTTATTTGTATTGGTGTTAAACCTACTGTATTCCAACTTCTCTATGGTTTATAAACTATTTTACTAGCCATAGATTCATCAAAATAAGCAAACAACACACGCAAAACAGAATCTGTCAAAAACAGAACAGTCTGTAGTAATCTATTACTAACGCAAACTTCTGGAACCCAAAAAATTCTACCAAAATTAGACGACCTGGGAAATTTGTTTATAGATTAGCAGCAATTGGAATCACTATTTTATCACATTCTGGTGATTTTTAACAATTCGGGCACTGAGCGCAAAGATTCTGGAAATTACAGCAAGATCAAATAACTATCTTCCAAGAAGATCTAATAGGTTTAACTTGGCACAAACACTAATTAAAAGATAAAACCACATCTAAACAGAATCTGTATGGATTATTTATTCCTGAACAGAACCAAAAACAAAAAACACAAAATAAAATTGGGTTGCCTCCCAACAAGCGCTATCGTTTAACGCCCCTAGCTAGGCATAAAAGCAAGGATAGATCTAGGTATTGCCATCTTTGGTAGGCAATCCATAAGTGGCTCTCATGATAGATTCATATGGTAATTTTATTTTCTTTCTAGGAAAGTGTTCCATGCCCTTCTTTAAGGGAAATTGGAATTTAATATTCCCTTCCTTCATATCAATAATTACACCAATCGTTCTAAGGAAAGGTCTACCAAGAATAATAGGACATGAAGGATTGAAATCTATATCAAGAATGATAAAATCTACGGGCACATAATTCCTATTCGCAACAATAAGAACATCATTAATTCTTCCCATAGGCTTTTTAATAGTGGAATCCGCAAGATGCAAGTTTAGAGAGCAATCATCAAAGTCACGGAAATCTAGCAAATCACACAAAGCTTTGGGGATAGTAGAGACACTAGCACCCAAATCACACAAAGAATGAAACTCATAATTTTTAATTTTAATCTTAATTTTAGGTTCCCACTCATCATGGAGTTTTCTAGGGATAGAAACTTTCAACTCAAGCTTTTCTTCATAAGATTGCATTAAGGCGTCAACAATGTGTTCGGTAAAGGCCTTATTTCGACTATAAGCATGAGGAGAATTTAACACGGATTGCAACAAGGAAATACAATCAATTAAATAGCAATTTTCATAGTTAAATTCCTTGAGATCCAAAATAGTGGGTTTAGCAATATCTAGATTTTTATTTCTTTCAATCCCTTTTTTATCAATTTCATCATCAGGATCTAAAAACTCAGAATTCTTAGAATGCCTTCTAGGTAAGGGAAGATCATAATCAGATTCATCAAGATTCATATTGCAAAACAAAGATTTAATAGGGGACACATCAATAACTTTTAGATCTTCATCTTGATTCTCATAGTTATTAGAAGAACACACTTTAATAAAGGCATCTTTGTAAGCACGCATCCTAGTAGTTCTTTCTTTGCACTCATCAATGGAAATTCTCATGGCTTTGAGAGACTCATTGATATCATGCTTAGGAGGAATAGATCTAAGCTTTAAAGAATCAGCCTCAAGAGAAATTCTATCAACGTTCCTAGCCAAATCATCAACTTTAAGCAATTTCTCTTCAAGCAAAGCATTGAAATTCTTTTGCGAATTCATAAACTCTTTAACACTACTCTCAAATTCAGAGGGCATCTTATTAAAATTTCCATAAGAGTTGTTGTAGGAATTTCCATAATTATTAGAAGGATTACTAGGATAAGGCCTAGAATTAAAATTCTCTCTATACGCGTTGTTACCAAAACTATTCCTACCAACAAAATTCACATCCATAGATTCATTATTATTCTCAAGCAAAGTAGATAAAGGCATATTATTGGGATCAGAAGAAACACTCTTAACAAATAAATTCCTAAGTTCATCCATCTTTTCACTCAAAACATTGATTTCTTCTATAGCATGCACTTTTTTATTAGTAGATCTTTCAGTATGCCATTGAGAATAATTGACCATAATATTATCTAGGAGTTTAGTAGCATCTCCTAAAGTGATTTCCATAAAAGTGCCTCCCTCGGCCGAATCTAAAAGATTTCTAGAAGCAAAATTCAATCCAGCATAAATTTTTTGTATAATCATCCACAAGTTCAAACCATGAGTAGGACAATTACGTAGCATTAATTTCATTCTCTCCCAAGCTTGTGCAACATGTTCATGATCAAGTTGCTTAAAATTCATAATATCGTTTCTAAGAGAGATAATCTTAGCGGGAGGAAAATACTTAGAGATAAAAGCATCTTTGCACTTGTTCCAAGAATCAATACTATTTTTAGGCAAAGATGAAAACCACGCTTTAGCACGATCTCTAAGCGAAAAAGGAAATAGCTTCAATTTAACGACATCATTATCGACATCCTTTTTCTTTTGCATATCACATAAATCAACAAAGCCATTTAGATGAGTAGCGGCATCTTCACTAGGAAGGCCGGCGAATTGATCTTTCATAACAAGATTCAACAAAGCAATATTGATTTCACAAGATTCAGTATTGGCAAGAGGAGCAATCGGAGTGCTAAGGAAATCATTGTTATTGGTATTGGTGAAGTCACACAATTTGGTACAATCTTGGGCCATCACGACAAGCAAGAAAACTAACACACGAGCAAACAAAAGGCAAAGGGAAAGAGAGGGCGAATAAAACAGCAAGGGTGAAGTGGGGGAGAGGAAAACGAGAGGCAAATGGCAAATAATGTAATGCGAGAGATAGAGATTGTGATGGGTACTTGGTATGTTGACTTTTACGTAGGCCTCCCCGGCAACGGCGCCAGAAATGGCTCGTTGACGGGAGAGTAAATCTTGACTTGACTTGGCGTAGGCCTCCCCGGCAACGGCGCCAGAAATCCTTCTTGCTACATCTCGAGCTAGCGTTGGTTTTCCCTGAAGAGGAGGGGGTGATGCAGCACAGTAGCGTAAGTATTTCCCTCAGTTTTTGAGAACCAAGGTATCAATCCAGTAGGAGGTCACGCGCAAGTCCCTCGTACCTGCACAAAACGGTAGCAACTCGCAACCAACGCTTAGGGGTTGTCAATCCCTTCACGGTCACTTACGAGAGTGAGATCTGATAGAGATAATATTTTTGGTATTTTTGGTATAAAGATGCAACGTGAAAAGTAAAAGGAAAACAAGTAAAATAAAGTAATGGAGAATGATATGATGAGAATAGACCCGGGGGCCATAGGTTTCACTAGTGGCTTGTCTCAAGAGCATAGATATTCTACGGTGGGTGAACAAATTACTGTTGGGCAATTGATAGAATTGAGCATAGTTATGAGGTTATCTAGGTATGATCATGTATATAGGCATCACGTTCGTGACAAGTAGACCGACTCCTGCCTGCATCTACTACTATTACTCCACTCATCGACCGCTATCCAGCATGCATCTAGAGTATTAAGTTAAAAACAGAGTAACGCCTTAAGCAAGATGACATGATGTAGAGGAATAAATTCATGCAATATGATAAATACCCCATCTTGTTATCCTCGATGGCAACAATACAATACGTGGCTTAACTCTTTCTGTCACTGAGTAAGGACACCGCAAGATTGAACCCAAAGCTAAGCACTTCTCCCATTGCAAGAACTACCAATCTAGTTGGCCAAACCAAACAGATAATTCGAAGAGACTTGCAAAGATAACTCAATCATACATAAAAGAATTCAGAGAAGATTCAAATATTATTCATAGATAAGTTGGATCATAAACCCACAATTCATCGGTCTCAACAAACACACCGCAAAAAGAAGATTACATCGAATAGATCTCCACGAGAGAGGGGGAGAACATTGTATTGAGATCCAAAAAGAGAGAAGAAGCCATCTAGCTACTAGCTATGGACCCGAAGGTCTGAAGTAAACTACTCACACTTCATCGGAAGGGCTATGGTGTTGATGTAGAAGCCCTCCGTGATGGATGCCCTCTCCGGCGGAGCTCCGGAACAGGTCCCAAGATGGGATCTCGTGGATACAGGAAGTTGCGGCGGTGGAATTAGGTTTTTGGCTCCGTCTCTGGTCTAATGGGGGTATGTAGGTATATATAGGAGGAAGGAGCACGTCGGTGGAGCTCCGAGGGGCCCACGAGGCAGGGGGGCGCGCCCCGGGGGGGGGGCCTCCACCCTCGTGACCTCCCCGGAAACTTCTTGGAGTAGGGTCCAAGTCTCCTGGATCACGTTCGGTGAGAAGATCACGTTCCCGAAGGTTTCATTCCGTTTGGACTCCGTTTGATATTCTGTTTCCTCGAAATACTGAAATAGGCAAAAAACAGCAATTCTGGGCTGGGCCTCCGGTTAATAGGTTAGTCCCAAAAATAATATAAAAGTGGAAAATAAAGCCCAACATAGTCCAAAACACTAGATAAAGTAGCATGGAGCAATCAAAAATTATAGATACGTTGGAGACGTATCAGTGGGCCTCCTCCGGTAGTTATTTGCCCACTATTTTTCATATATTGTAAAATAATTCTCCATAAATTTTCAGCTCATTTGGAGATGTGCAGAATAGGTAACTCTGACGTAGCTTTTTCAGGTTCAGAATTCCAGCTGCCGGCATTCTCCCTCTTTGTGTAAACCTTGCATATTATGAGAGAAAAGGCATGAGAAATACTCCAAAAAGCATTATTATGCATAAAAAATTTATAAATAACAGTAAGAAATCATGATGCAAAATGGACGTATCAGCCCCCTCCAGATAGGCCGACCGCTTCCACTTCTCCACCTGGGGGTTGGTTTCCTGAAGCCTATTTACCAGGCCGAAGAAGCTTGTCGGCATCAACTGGCCCGACAGAGGTTAATGTAGATGTCCTGCATCACCGGTCGTGCTTCGCGGAACAGCTCCGCCAGCTGCTTCATCTGATTGTTCAGTAGCGGCGGATGCTCGGGCACCTGGAATTGGGCCTAGAAGGTCTTCTCCTCGGACCCATCAGGCAGGGTAGCGAAGTACTCCATGGAAGGTCCCTAAAGACCTTTGAAGAATGCCAGACTCTTGTGTAAGATGATAAAATCGAATGTCATAAAAATTGTAGCAAAGTAGATAGGGCCTGCCGATGATGATTTGCTTCACTTGTTGAAGCATCTTGCGGTCAGCTCGAGTCTGGGTCTTGGCCTCCTTGCATGCCGAGCTAGTTGTAGCCAGCTCAAACGCGATACTATCCTTCTCCTTCTGAAGGGCATCACGCTGCGCACAAAAGCCCTTCAGGTCTTCTTCAACCTTGGTGATAACCCACAAGTATAGGGGATCACAACAGTTTTCGAGGGTAGAGTATTCAACCAAAATTTATAGATTCAACACAAGAGGAGCCAAAGAATATTTGTAAGTATTAGCAGTTGAATTGTCAATTCAACCACACCTGGAGACTAAATATCTGCAGCAGAGTGATCAGTAGCATAGTATTATGATACTCCCTCCTTCCCAAAATATAAGGTGCTGGTTGACTTTTCTGGTTTTTGTTACACAACTTTGACTATGATTTTCACTTATTGTATTTATATAAATTTAAAACACATACATATGAAATAAAATTGTTTTGCAAAACAAATACAATGATGTCATTTATACACGTTCAATTGACATATATTAGTGGTCAAATTCGTGCATCAAAGACCGTGCAAAGTCAATCACGTCTTATATTTTGGGAAGGAGGTAGTGATTTGATAGCAGTGGTAACACTAGCAATAATAATAGTAATAGTAACAGTAGCAGTTTGTAGCAATTGTAACAGTAGCAGCAACAGTAGTAACTTAGCAAAGCTCAATATGTGAAAAGCTCATGGGCATTGGATCGGTGACAATGTTGGATAATATTCATCATGTAGCAGTCATAACCTAGGGTGACATAGAACTAGCTCCAATTCATCAATGTAATGTAGGCATGTATTCCGTAAATAGCCATACGTGCTTATGGAAAAGAACTTGCATGACATCTTTTGTCCTACCCTCCCATGGTAGCGGGGTCCATAAGGAAACTAAGGGATATTAATGCCTCCTTTTAATAGAGAACATGAACAAAGCATTAACACAAGGTGAATACATGAACTCCTCAACTTACGATAATCACCAGAAAGAATCCCAATTCTTGTCACGTTGGGGTATGCGGATCATAACACGTAATATGTGCATGTAACTTGCATGGTAGGATCTAGAACACAAATGTATTGGTGAAAACATAAATAGTTCAGATCTAAAATCATGGCACTCGGGCCCTAGTGGAAAGCATTAAGCATAGCAAAGTCATAGCAACATCAATCTCAGAACATAGTGGATACTAGGGATCAAGCCCTAACAAAACTAACTCGATTACATGATGAATCTCATCCAAACTCACACCATCCAGCAAGCCTATGAAGATATTACTCACTCCTGGCGGTGAGCATCATGAAACCGATGATGGAGGATGGTTGGTGATGATGGTGACGATGAATCCCCCTCTCCGGAGCCCAAAACAGACTCCAGATCTTGCCTCCAGATGAAGAACAGGAGGTGGCAGTGCCAGTTGCTGTTTTTTGCTTGTTTTTTTACTTCGTAGAGCATCACTACCAAACGAAGTCAAAATGCCATGAAACTTTTTGGAGATTTTTTTCTATCTAGAAGACAACTTGGGAGCCAAGGAAGGCCCAGTTCTTTTGCCAGAATCTGGGAATTCTCCCAGAATCCGACCCCTACCCAGCTTCTCCCAGAATCTTTGAGCCCCATTTGTTTTACAATCCTATCTAGTTAGGGTCTAATTAGACAGGATTGTAAAACAAATGGGGCTCAAAGATTATAGGAGAAGCTGGGTAGGGTCGGATTCTGGGAGAATGCCCAGATTCTGGCAAAAGAACTGGGCCAAAGTGCAGCAGGGGAGGCCCGTGGGGCCCACAAGACACCAGGGCGTGCCAGAGGCCCCTGACACACCCTGATGGGTTGTGGGGCCCACTAAGGTCCTCTCCACCACCTCTCAGCTCTTCAAATACCCAAATATTCTAGAAACCCTAGGGTAGTTGATGAAACACAATTCTAGCTGCCGCAAGTTCCAGAACCACGAGATCCAATCTAGAGCCCTATTTCGGCACCTTGTCGGAGGGGAACACGATCACAGAGGGGTTCATCATCCTCATTGGTGCTTCTTCGATGATGCGTGAGTAGTTCATCATAGACCTACGGGTCCGTAGGTAGTAGCTAGATGTCTTCTTCTCTCTTTGATCTTCAATACAATGCTCTCCTCTATGAGATCTATTTGATGTAACTCTTTCGTGGTGTGTTTGTTGGGATTAGATGAATTGCTAGTTAATGATCAGTTCTATCCATGAATATTATTTGAATCTTCTTTGATCTCTTATATGCATGATTATTATAGCCTCGTATTTCTTCTCTGAAACTTTGGTTTGGTTTGACCAACTAGATTGATTTTTCTTGCAATGGGAAGAGGGGCTTTATGATGGGTTCAATCTTGCGGTGTCCTCACCCAGTGACAGAAGGGGTAGCGAGGCACGCATGTATCGTTGCTATTAAGGATAAAAAGATGGGGTCTATTCCTACATGAATATATCTTGCACTACAAAAAAAAGACACATCCGTGACATTTTGGGCCGAACGAAAATCTTTTCTGTCATACTTATGACACTTCTATGACGACAATTGTGAAAAAACCCGTGTGACGCCCGGGTAACTAAGCTACAATAACCCTCTACTGATGATGCCACATCACCTCAATTACTGTTGCTAATCTCACGTTAGTTCGGAACCGATTCAACTTCAAATTCAAAATCAAGTCAAACGGTAAAAGTTTTCAAACATTAAAACTAAAATGTTCGGGTTGTGCCAAATAATGCATAGGTAAGTATGGTGGAGAAACCACACTTTTATAAAATACTTAAATACTCTAAATTGGTTAAAACAGTAGTTGAAACAATTAAATAATTGATTTTGATATTTTACAAAATACTAATCTATTTGTTTAGAAAGAAAACTTTTTGTGGTAGTGGGCGATCATGAGACACTAAATTGGGAATTCACTTTGTGGTAATAAAACAAAATTAGTCCAAAGAAATAAAAGAAAACAGTAAAAGAAAATAAACAAGATATAAAAGGAAAGGAAACAAAAAATAAAAGAGAAACCCCCCTCTCCCGCTGGGCCCCGGCCCAGCTGGCCTCTAGGCCAACCAGGAGGCCTACTCTACTCCTCCTTATCCCCCCGGTCCACCCCTCCCCCCCCCCGCAAGCTCTAGGCCTCACCCACTCTCTCCTGCACCATCCCCCACTCTCCCCCATTCCCTCCCCGCGCCGCCACCCACGACGCACACACACACGCCGACGCACGGAGGAGGGGGGCTCCTGTTCGATCCCCTCCTCCCGCACGCCCGTGCCTGATGGAAGCTGCCGCTCCGCTAGGGTTGCCGCCAGCCGGCGCCGGCGCCGCCCCTTCCGGACTCCTCCGCGCCACCCCTCTCCCTCGTGCAGCTCCCGCCTGAGCCGTGGCCTCGCCTCGTCGCCAACCCCATGCCGTCGCCCGTCGTCGCCGGAACGCTTCCTCGCCGGATCTCCTCCCCAGCGCGCGTCGTCCCCGTCCTCCGCCTCGACAACCGCTGCCCTGTGCCCTACGCCCCGCCGGTGAGGCCCTCGGCCTCTGCCTCTCCTCCTCTCTCCCTCGTACGCCCCAACGCTGTCCATGCCCATGGACCTCTCTATGCCCCTGCTCCCTGCCGCGGCTCACCTCGCCTTGCCGCTCCCGCCGCGCGGCCTCGCAACCCATCGCTGCGCCCGCCGCACCATTGACCACCTCGGCTCCCGCTGTCGTGCGCGCACGCGCCCGTACCGCCGCAGCATGCCGCATGCTCCGGCACCGTCCTCGCCCGGCCGTGCCACCTCGCCTCCTCTCGCATGGCCCCTGGTCACCCGCCGCGCCCGCGCGCTGCCTCACCTCGCCTGGCCTCGGCACTGCCGCCTCAGGCGGCCGGCGTCGTCGTGCCCGTGGCCGGCGCCTCCCCCCTTCGATCTGGGCGTATGCCCAATCGGGTTGGGCGCCAGCGCCCGTAACCCACACGCCCGCTAAGGCGACTATGCCAATGACAAGTGGGGCCCGCCCTAGAACAATTTTAAAAAAGGAGATAAGAAAATAATAAAAATATAATTTAATTAATGAATTAATTAATTAGTTAACTAAGTAAATTAACTTAATTAAATATGTTAGCTTAACCTAATCACTTACTTAAACTAGCTAATTCTGTTTAGTTAAACTAAGTCAATGGCAAACAGGCCCACCTGTCTTGACCGGTCAATGGTCAAACTTTGACCGCCGATGTCATGCTGACATCATGATGACATCATAAGTGCATTTTCGAATTAAAATAATCCGTTAATTCTATAAAATGATTAAATTCTTTTTATGTTAATATAAAATAAACCATAGCTCGGATAGAAAAACTTTGTACATAAAAGTTGCTCAAAACGACGAGACGAATCTAGATACGCAGCCCGTTCGACCGCCACACATCCCTAGCATAGCGAACACACAACCTTCCCCCTCCGGTTCATTTGTCCGAAAACGCGAAACACTGGGGATACTTTCCCGGATGTATTTCCCCTTTGCCGGTATCACCTACTACTGCATTAGGTCACCCCTAGCACCGCGTATTGCCATCTTACGCTTTGTGATGCTTTGGTTGCTCTATTATTTATTGTGTCCCCCTCTTCTCTCCGGTAGACTATGAGACTGACGCCGCTGCTGGTGCCCCGATCGACTATGTTGTTAATGACCCCTACTTGCCAGAGCAACCAGGCAAGCCCCCCCTTGATCACCAGATATCGCCTATTCCTTCTCTCTACTGCTTCCATTAGAGTAGTGTAGCATGTTACTGCTTTCGGTTAATCCTATTCTGCTACATAGCCTGTCATTGTTGCTACAGTTGTTACCCTTACCTGCAATCCTAAATGCTTAGTATATGATGCTAGTATTCCATCAGTGGCCCTACACTCTTGTTCGTCTGCCATTCTATACTACTGGGCCGTGATCACTTCGGGAGATGATCATGGGCATATGCTATATACTTTATACTATTACATTACTTATGATATTGTTTGGAGATGGGGGCTGAAGGGGCAGGTGGCTCCATCCCGGTAGAGGTGGGCCTGGGTTCCCGACAGCCCCGACTGTTACTTTGTGGCGGAGCGACAGGGTAGGTTGAGACCACCTAGGAGGGAGGTGGGCCTGGCCCTGGTCGGCGTTCGCGGATACTTCAATTAACATGCTTAACGAGATCTTGGTATTTGATCTGAGTCTGGCCACTGGCCTATACGCACTAACCAACTACACGGGAACAGTTATGGGCACTTGACGTCGGGAGATGATCACATGTACCCTCGACGCCGGGGGTGATGCACCGCAGCTCACGTCGAAGGAGACCCGACCGACAACGCGATACGCAAGACAGTCGACGGGCGCTTTTGCAGACCCGAAAACCCCACACTCCCGGGAAGGACCCCGTCAGGGAGTGCGGCGGCTATGGGCTGCCCTAGGTCGATTCGCTCGCCCCTAGAGCCTCGGGATTCGCAGCTCTCAAACACGAAGAACGAGAGAGAAAGACGGTGGAGAGATAAAACGTAGTTGAAAAAGTAGTATATTGATTTGTTCGATTGTGTGTTGTTCAATCGGCTGTCACCCCCAACATATATAAGAGGCGGCTGGACTTCCCGTACAAGTAAAGGGTTCGTCTAGGCTTTCCTTACAAGAAAAATTACATCAATTCACGTCCTAGAGTCCTAATTCTATTCCAACTCGGATTCAGTCTGAATCTGGCCCAAACTCTGTCTTCCTTCTTGCGTGGGCCGCCGGGCTTGCATATGATCTCTGATCAAGACGGCCCAAATATCAAACTTGTGCGCCTCAACGATACGAACAACTCTCATGTTGATCACTTTTTCAAATAAGGCCATCTTGAATACTTTTCGAGGTCATCTTTATCTCCCAGTCGGACTCGGTCTTGCGGTAGACTGGATTATCCGAGTCTCGTAGTGAATTTGTAGGCTATATACTATCTCTGATGATGATGACTCCAAAATCAAAGTTTACCGTCTTGATGATACACACAACTTCTGTATTGAACACTTCTTCATCCGAGGTCATCTTGATAAACTTTCAGGAATATGTTCAGTTTCACTCGGATTCGAGCTCATCCACTCGGATTAGAGTCATTCACTTGGATCGTCCGACTGGACTTTTTCACTCGGATATTCAAAATCTTTCAATCGGAATACAATTTTCACTCGGACGACCATATTTTCACTCGGAAGGCAATATTTCCACTCGGATGACTATATTTCGACTCGGAAGGCATTATTTTATTCGATCGGCAAGTCTTCGTCCCGATGGTAATCTTTTCACTTGGAATATTTCTACCTGGAGAACAATTTCACTCGGATGACCATATTTCCATTCGGATGACTATATTTTCACTTGGATAATAATAAGTTCATCCGGTCAGCAAACTTTCACTCGACCGGTAAATTTTCACTCGACCATAAACTTTCACTCGGATGGTAAACTTTTCACTCTGATTTTCCGACTGAAAACATAGCCTGATCTTGATTTGTCTCTCCAGGCCTCATACGACCTCAGATTGAGACGAATTATATATGAAAATCGATCGGCTCGACGAGACAAAACTTTTCCGTGTTGAAGGTTTTTCAATTCAAGGCCATCTTGAGGGCCGAATTGCTCACGCATTGCACCAGACACTCATCAACATGTGTCTGGTGTCAAGCGTAACATTTTGGTTTCTGGCCTGTCCAGACCGTATTGACTATAACTTTTGCATATGAACTCGGATTAAGATGATTTATATATGAAAATCGATCGTCTTGACGAGATGAAGACAATCCCTTTAGAGCACTCCTTCATCTGAGGTCATATTGAGGGCGTAATCGGCCGAAAAGCACTCAGAACACTAAATTTTGTCACTCGGAGTACAACTTCGGCCACTGAGATGAGGTTGAATGGCGATAGCCTAAACATCAAAGTTGTTCCACTCGACGACGTGAAACTTTCTCATGCTGAAAATCCTTTCATTCTGTATCTTGCCAAAATCAGGTGTCAACACATGCCCCCCTGTTTTTCGGCAAAGCTTGCATGCCGAAAAATAATATGCATGGTGTTCGTTCTAAGGACGATGTCAACACTCCATCGGCTATTTATTTTTCTCAGGGCGATAATTATTTATCGGCCATGTTTGTGCTAAGGGCGATAATCATATATCGGCCGTTGCCTACTTAGGCTTCCTGCCACACACTCGGGTGGTACTTCTTCAAATATTTGCCATTGAGAGCTCGAGGTAACAATGCCCCTTGTATTGATTCCACCAAATATGAATTTCCGGGAACAACTCTTGTAATCCTAAAAGGACCTTCCCAACTTGGAGACCACTTCCCGAATTTTCTATCTCTTGAACCAATCGGTTGAATCACTTTCCAGACGAGATCACCAACTTGAAAATTCTTCAATTTGACTTTCTTATTGTAAGCTCTTGCCACCCTCAACTTATCTCTCTCTATGGACTTTAAAGCAGCCAAATGTTTATCGGCAACCTCATCAATATTGTCCATCATTAAATTATAAAAGTCTACTGCCGATAAATTATTCTGTTTGGCTATTCTCAAAGCATTCAAATTTACCTCCACTGGTAAAACAGCCTCTTGACCATATACTAGCTCATATGGAGTCACCTTCGTAGCACCATGCCTTGAAATTCTATGTGCCCATAAAGCTTCAGACAACAACTCATGCCATCTCCTCGGATTATCCTCAATCTTCTTCTTGATGAGTTTGATTAAAATTTTATTGCTAGACTCGGCTTGTCCATTAGCTTGGGCATAATACGGAGAGGAATTGAGCAACTTTATATTATAAGATTCGGCAAACTCTCTGACTTGGTGTGACATAGAAGATGAACCTTGATCTGTAGTTAACGTTTGAGGAATATTGAATCTATGAATAATGTGCTCGGTTATGAATTGAATTACCTCCGTATGCGTCATGTTCTTGAGAGGTACTGCTTCAGACCATTTAGTGAAATAATCAGTTGCCACCAATACGAACCGATGCCCTTTTGAGGAAGACGGATGGATTTGTCCAATGAAATCTAAACCCCAACCTCTGAAAGGCCACGGTTTGATAATAGGATGTAACATAGCAGCGGGAGCCAATTGAATATCACCAAACTTTTGACAAGCTTCACACCCTTTATAATATCTGAAGCAATCATTAATCATAGTCGGCCAATAAAACCCAGCACGTCGTAATAACCATTTCATCTTGGGAGCCGACTGGTGAGTACCACAAATGCCTTCATGTACCTCCCCCATAGCAACTCTTGCTTGGTCCTCATCCAAGCACTTTAAAAGAACATCATCAACTGTTCGGCGATAAAGGTCATCATCTCTTATAGTATATTTAAAAGCCATACACCGAACATCCCTGTCCACCCTTTCACTCAGATTGCGCAAGTAAGCAACAATGGGCTTCCTCCAGTCGGGATTGTCACCTGCACTAGATTTTTTGTTAATGGCCGAATCAGTGGGTTCAGGTTCGGCCTCCCCCATATTGGCAAGACAAGACATCGGTCTTTGAGAGATATGAAACATTCCATGATCAACATGATATCCAGATGCTTGCTGTGCCAACTCATTTGCTTTCCAATTGTCATGTCTAGATATGTGTGCAATGCTAAAACAATCCAAAGTAGAAATTATATCTAGACATTTATCAAGATAAACATTAAGTGATTCGTCCAAACATTGAAAGACTCTGGATATTTGCTGCACCACTAGTAACGAATCACCGTAAGCCTCAATATGTGTAACACCTATAGCAAGTAACATCTCTAGGCCGAATAACAATGCTTCATATTCGGCTTGATTGTTTGTGCAAAAATATTCTAAGCGGCATGAGGCTTCAAAAATAGCGCCATGAGGAGATATATAAACAATACCAACACCTTGGCCATTGCTACAAACCGAACCATCAAAGTATAATCTCCATGGTACTAATGAAACAAGGTTCATATCAACACCATGCTTGTCATTAATCCGATGTTCAATAATGAAATTAGCAACAATTTGGTCTTTCATGGATTTTAGAGATTCATAAGCCAAATCATATTCAATCAAAGCATAAGCCCACTTGCCAATTCTACCACTAAGAACTGGCCTATGCAACATGTATTTAATGACATCGGTTTGACAAGCTACTATACAAGCACTCGGCACTAAATAATGTCTCAATTTTGTGCAAGCATAATATAAGCATAGGCATAATTTCTCAATAAATGTATACCTTGTCTCGGCGTCCAATAAGCGTCTGCTCAAATATGTAATAGCATGCTCTTTTCCCTCGGTTTCTTGAGTCAAAACAGCACCAATAACTCCCTCCTCCGCTGCAATGTAAAGCCTGAAGGGTTCCCTATGCTTGGGTGCTTTCATCATCGGAGGAGTGCACAAATAATTCTTGATCATATCAAATGCCTCTTGCTATTTTGCCCCCCAAGTGAAATCAACATCATTCTTTAACCGAAGGATAGGAGTAAATGCATCAACTTTCCCTGATAGATTAGCTATGAACCTTCTCAAATAATTGACCTTGCCAAGGAACTTTTGCATATCTCTCTTACATGTTGGAGCCTCCACTTTCTGTATAGCCTCTATCTTTTTGGGATCAATCTCTATGCCATCTTCATGAATAATGAAACCCAAAAACTTGCCAGCTGACACGCCGAAAGCACACTTCAAAGGATTCATCTTCAGTCCATACTTTTTCATTCTTTCAAAAGCTAAACGCAAATCGGCCAAGTGAGATTCAAAAGCATCCGATTTGACAACAATATCATCAATATAAACTTCAAGTATGATACCGAGTAAATCATGAAAAATCAAATTCATAGCCCTTTGATATGTGGCTCCAGCATTTTTTAATCCGAATGTCATCACTGTCCACTCAAATAAACCAAGGAAACCAGGACATCGGAAAGCCGTTTTGTACATGTCCTCTTTGGCCATAAAAATTTGATTGTATCCAGCATTACCATCTAGAAAGCTAATAACCTTATGTCCAGAAGCATCATTAATAAGCATATCGGCTATTGGCATAGGATACTCATCTTTGGGTGTAGCCCTATTCAAATCTCTGAAATCAATGCACACCCTCAACTTGCCGTATCCTTTCTTCTCCACTAGGACAATGTTAGAAATCCACTCGGCATACCTGCAAGGTCGAATGAAATTAGCTTCAAGCAGTCGACCGATCTCTTCCTTGATCCGGTCATATGTTTTCGGATTAAATTTTCTGGCCGACTGTTTATAAGGCCTAAAACCGGCCTTTATAGGCAACCGATGCTCCACTAGCTCTCGGCTTAACCCTGGCATCTCATGATATTCCCATGCAAAGAAACAAACATATTCTTTCAATAGCCCGATTAACTTAGCTTTACAATCGGCTTTCAAATTTTTGTTTACAAACATCGGTCGAGTGACTGAACCATCTCCAATATCTACCTCTTCTAATGGATCGGCCGACGTAAAACCTTGTCCAAGTTTATCCATGTCATCCAACTCCTCTATAGACTCATACATATCGTTCTCACTGGACCGATACTTTACAAGACGTTTTTGTAACCACTCGGAATTAGGATCCATTTAAACATATCATACCTTGGAGCCGATTGCATTCCGTCGGCTTTAAAGAGACAGGAACAAAACCATTATTGGTCGCGCTGAGAAAATAAAATTCTGATAAGTCACGTCCCGTCAAGCAAGTAGCATTGGGATGTTGCCAATCCACCGATGCATCGGCCAAAGAAACACATGCCGAGTTATCCGCATGAATGACTTCCACTTCATCATCAGCCCACTGAATCAAAAACTGGTGCATAGTGGATGGCACGCACTGGTTTGCATGAACCCAATCACGGCCTAGTATAACGTTGTAGTTACCTTGCACGTCAGCGACAAAGAATGCAGTAGCCAAAGTTTTGCTTCCGACTGTAAGCTCCACATACATTACACCTTTGGCTTCAGTTTTCTCTTTGCCTTCAAACCCGTTGAGCACCATATTGGTCTTTATCAATTCTTCATCAGGCAAACCCAATTTCTTGAAGACCGAATAGGGCATAAGATTTACCACAGCACCTCCATCCACAAGCATCCGAGTGAGTGGCGACCCATTGATATGACCTCTGAGAAATAACGGTTTCAGATGTGTTACTGGTTCTTTCGGCTTCTCGAATATTGCATTTTTAGGGCCAAAATCCAGCTGAGCCACTTCCCCTTCCTCATCTACAGCACGAAACTCAGCAGGTAAGTAATACACCATATTGATATCCATACCTTCATGAACCGGTGTAGACTCATAGTCCAACATATCAGCCTCCTCCTCGAGTGCATCCACCGATTCAGAAATTTGTCCGAGTGAAGAGGAAGCAATAGGTAACGTGGATGATGCAATAATTGCATCGTCCTCTTTTGGTAGTGTAGGTGCTGCTGTGATAGGTGTAGAGGCCACTGTATCTTGTATTTGTTTGGGCCTCCACACTTGTTTTGTAGGTACCATAGGCCGAGTGTCATTGAACAACTTATCCCTTTGCTTCTCAGCCTCTTGTTCTGCCATCTCTTGACTCCTTAACCTCTGTAGTTTCCTCTTTTGTGTCTTTGTTAGCCCTGGAGGACACCACTTTGGCTGAGTGTATTTAGGATCTCTCATTTTTACTCGGCTGGTGCTTGCTTCATGGTCATTAGCCGAGTGCTTTGGCGCGATAGAAAGTATCGGCTCAGTCGGATTGCTATGCACAATCGACTGCTGTATAGCAAATGTTTCGGTGCCCAAGATAAGTGAGTCGGCATCCATTTTCTCCTTGCCTTTTCCCAACTCAGTTGTTGCAACACTTGGTGACTTAACACGCCATTCTTTTCGACTTTCCAGATGCATGAAATTTCCACTTGGGCGCACCTTTTTACTCGGATGGAATCCACTCGGATGGCATTCACTCGGATGGAATCTACTTGGCCACATTTTTTCACTCGGATAACTTCCACCTGGGTGCATTCTTACACTCGGATAATTTTCATCCGGTCGCATGTTTTGACCAGTCGACTGATAGCCACCAATGTTCAGTCGGCCTCTATATGAATAGTCAAGTCGATCCCAAACAGATTGCGTATGCACTTCTGGAAACGGCACCCTTGGTCCACTCGGTTTCATATACTGACTGAACATATCAGCTGATGGTGACCTTGGTCGCTTCAGATGAGTCGGCCGATTAAAGCTAGAACCGGCCGACTAGTTGGTGTACTTGGACAGCAACATATCAAAAGTTGGCTTGATCCGCTTGCGCTGTACTTTAACTTCATTCCTTTTCCACTTGCCAACTTCTGGACTCTTGGGCTTGACAAATCTCACACGAGCATTTTCTTGCACTTGTAGTTGCCCCCCGAGTGTAGGATTCTTGATGGTGATTTTGATCACTTCCTGGCCATCGGGTTGCTTACCAAGCACAACCTGTCTCCCCAAGACCTTATTGTCCTCCTTGTCTTTCCTGGGCTCACCAACAATGACATTAGCTTTATTAGCAGATTCGGCTACCTCCGACCGAATGAGTAGTTTCTTCTCCTCCAAATCCATGGTATTCATTGGAAAAGGTTGTTTATCAACTTGCATCTCAGAAAAGTTCAATCGTCCGTCATTAATGGCCGATTGTATCTGTCGTCGAAAAACATTGCAATCGTTAGTAGCATGAGAAAAAGAATTATGATACTTGCAATAAGCATGCCGTTTTAGCTCTTCAAACGGCGGTTAAGTATGAGATATTCTAATAATCTTAGCCTGCAGCAAAGCATCAAATATTCTATCACACTTAGCAATGTTGAAAGTAAACTTCATCTCTTCATCACGATTCTTATGAATCGGTTTCAGATCATTGCAAGTAAAGGGTTTGGCCTTAGATGGCCAAACAAATTCAGTAGAAAAAACATCACCCTCATCGTCCGAGTGATCACTGTCATATTCCACCATATTCATCTTTGGACGATCGGCTTTGTATCTATGCACTTCTTTGAGGTCTTTGCTTCAGCTTTCCTGAGCCAAAGCCCTTTGTAAGACTTGGTTGATATTTAAGAACTCATAGCCTTCTAGCTTTTCTCTAATGGGGGTTCTCAAACCACTCAACACTAGGTCCGCCAAGTCCCTCTCGGTTATCACCAAACTAAAACACCGGTTTTTTGTTTCTCTGAATCTCTTGACGTAATCGGAGACCGATTCATCATGCTTCTGTTTAACCGATGTTAGATGTGACAACTTGAGTTCATTGTCGCCGCTATAAAAGTGATCATGAAACTTCTGCTCTAGCTGCGACCAAACCCGAATGGAACCATGGGGTAAAGAAGAAAACCATGAAAATGCAGTACCAGTTAATGATAAAGGAAATAAACGCACTTTCAATTCATTCAATGAGCCTGCCTCACCCAATTGTGCCAAGTATTGACTAACATGCTCCCATGTGGTTTTTGTGCCCTCTCCATTGAACTTAACAAAATCTGGAATCTTATATCCTGGAGGGCACTAGATGGCATCAAAGTACTCGGGGTACGGCTTTTGGTAAATCCGATTCCGAGGTAACTCAACTCCAAAATTCTCTCAAAGCATCTTAGCCATCTCCTCTCTAAGATTAGCTAGACCATCATCCACAGTGGACGATGAAGCTTGTGGCAGTGGCATAGGAGGAGTAGGGTTACTAGCCGTAGGTAAGAATTGTGGCATGTATGTCGACCCATAATTTGGTAGTGGTCGAGTGGTTGTAGCTGTAGGTAGGGTTTGGTTCGGCGTTGCCACCGAACCTGGCATGCTCATGATAGGACTAATGGGTGCAGCCACAATCTGATTTGTATGGGTAGGGTAATAAGCCATCGGCATGGGAGGCGCCGATGTAATAGGTAAAGCCAGATTAGGGTTTTGCACACTAGCAGCTACACCATCATTACCACTAGACGATTGAGATATATTCTTCTGAGCATTAGTATTTTCTATGAAAGTTTGATAGACTAGATTGTTACCATAAGCAATACGACTTTCAATCTCAGCCCACTGCTCAGGAGAAAAGGTGGTACTTACAAAGGGTTTAACGTGTTTAGTTTGAAGAGGAGGGAACTTGATTTTTTCAATCGGAGTGATGTTGCCTTGGCGATCTTTCTTGAATTTTGCAAGGAACTCCTGCAGGTCCTTCTCCTCGCGTGCCTTCTTGTACTCCTCATAGACTTGGAGATGATCGGCCGATATCTCATCAAGACTGGGCTTAATGATGTTATCGGTGTCTACCTCAGATGGCTTGGGAAGATCGGACATGGTGGATGATGATGATTGATCTTCGTTCCCCAGCGGAGTCGCCAAAAAGTGTGTTGACACACGAACACGTCATGTGTACCCTTGACGCCGGGGGTGATGCACCGCAGCTCACGTCGAAGGAGACCCGACCGACAACGCGATACGCAAGACAGTCGACGGGCGCTTTTGCAGACCCGAAAACCCCACACTCCCGGGAGGGACCCCGTCAGGGAGTGCGGCGGCTATGGGCTGCCCTAGGTCGATTCGCTCGCCCCTAGAGCCTCGGGATTCGCAGCTCTCAAACACGAAGAACAGCGAAGAACGAGAGAGAAAGACGGTGGAGAGATAAAACGTAGTTGAAAAAGTAGTATATTGATTTGTTCGATTGTGTGTTGTTCAATCGTCCGTCACCCCCAACATATATAAGAGGTGGCTGGACTTCCCGTACAAGTAAAGGATCCGTCTAGGCTTTCCTTACAAGAAAAATTACATCAATTCACGTCCTAAAGTCCTAATTCTATTCCAACTCAGATTTAGTTTGAATCTGGCCCAAACTCTGTCTTCCTTCTTGCGCGGGCCACCGGGCTTGCATATGATCTCTGATCAAGACGACCCAAATATCAAACTTGTGCGCCTCAATGATACGAACAACTCTCATGTTGATCACTTTTTCAAATAAGGCCATCTTGAATACTTTTCGAGGTCATCTTTATCTCCTAGTCGGACTCGGTCTTGCGGTAGACTGGATTATCCGAGTCTCGTAGTGAATTTGTAGGCTATATACTATCTCTGATGATGATGACTCCAAAATCAAAGTTTACCGTCTTGATGATACGCACAACTTCTGTATTGAACACTTCTTCATCCGAGGTCATCTTGATAAACTTTCAGGCATATGTTCAGTTTCACTCGGATTCGAGCTCATCCACTTGGATTAGAGTCATTCATTTGGATCGTCCGACTGGACTTTTTTACTCGGATATTCAGAATCTTTCACTCGGAATACAATTTTCACTCGGACGACCATATTTTCACTCGGAAGGCAATATTTCAACTCGGATGACTATATTTCCACTCGGAAGGCATTATTTTATTCGATCGGCAAGTCTTCGTCCCGATGGTAATCTTTTCACTCGGAATATTTCTACCTGGAGGACAATTTCACTCGGATGACCATATTTCCATTCGGATGACTATATTTCCACTTGGATAATAATAAGTTCATCCGGTCAGCAAACTTTCACTCGACCGGTAAATTTTCACTCGACCATAAACTTTCACTCGGATGGTAAACTTTTCACTCTGATTTTCCGACTGAAAACATAGCCTGATCTTGATTTGTCTCTCCAGGCCTCATAAGACCTCGGATTGAGACGAATTATATATGAAAATCAATTGGCTCGACGAGACAAAACTTTTCCGTGTTGAAGGTTTTTCAATTCAAGGCCATCTTGAGGGCCGAATTGCTCACGCATTGCACCAGACACTCATCAACATGTGTCTGGTGTCAAGCGTAACATTTTGGTTTCTGGCCTGTCCAGACCGTATTGACTATAACTTTTGCATATGAACTCGGATTAAGATGATTTATATATGAAAATCGATCGTCTCGATGAGACGAAGACAATCCCTTTAGATCACTCCTTCATATGAGGTCATATTGAGGGCGTAATCGGCCGAAAAGCACTCAGAACACTAAATTTTGTCACTCGGAGTACAACTTCGGCCACTGAGATGAGGTCCAATGGCGATAGCCTAAACATCAAAGTTGTTCCACTCGACGACGTGAAACTTCCTCATGCTGAAAATCCTTTCATTCTGTATCTTGCCAAAATCAGGTGTCAACATTGACGTCAGCGACTGAGCGGCGCGCGCCGGATTGGACTGGAACACCTGCTCTTGTATTAGGGAGGCTAGGTATGCTTATCGACCGCATACACAACGTGCAGGTGTGCAATGGGCGATGGGACCAGACCCCTGCGCGCATAGGATTTAGACCGGCGTGCTGACCTCTCTGTTGTGCCTAGGTAGGGCTGCGATGTGTTGATCTTCCGAGGTCGGGCATGACCCAGGAAAGTGTGTCCGGCCAAATGGGATCGAGCGTGTTGGGTAATGTGGTGCACCATTGCAGGGAAGTTTATCTATTCGAATAGCCGTGTCCCTCGGTAAAAGGACGACCCGGAGTTGTACCTTGACCTTATGACAACTAGAACCTGATACTTAATAAAACACACCCTTCCAAGTGCCAGATACAACCCGGTGATCGCTCTCTCGCAGGTCGACAAGGAGAGGATCGTCGGTTAGGATTATGCTATGCGATGATACTTGGTGAACTTACCATCTACTCTCTTCGACATGCTGCAAGATGGAGGCTGCCAGAAGCGTAGTCTTCGACATGATTAGCTATCCCCCCTCTTATTCTGGCATTCTGCAGTTCAGTCCACCGATATGGCCCCTTTACACATATACCCATGCATATGTAGTGTAGATCCTTGCTTGCGAGTACTTTGGATGAGTACTCACGGTTGCTTTTCTCCCCCTTTCCCTTCTTCCTGGTTGTCGCAACCAGATGCTGGAGCCCAGGAGCCAGACGCCATCGTCGACGATGACTCCTACTACACCGGACGTGCCTACTACTACGTGCAGGCCGCTGACGACGGCCAGGAGTAGTTTAGGAGGATCCCAGGCAGGAGGCCTGCGCCTCTTTCGATCTGTATCCCAATTTGTGCTATCCAACTTATGGCAACTTGTTTAACTTATGTATGTACTCAGATATTGTTGCTTCCGCTGACTCGTCTATGATCGAGCACTTGTATTCGAGCCCTCGAGGCCCCTGGCTTGTATTATGATGCTTGTATGACTTATTTTATTTTTAGAGTTGTGTTGTGATATCTTCCTGTGAGTCCCTGATCTTGATCGTACATGTTTGCGTGTATGATTAGTGTACGATTGAATCGGGGGCGTCACAGTATCATCATAGATGTGGTGGGGTCCTACTTCCATGACAAAAAATCATGACAGAAAATGGGCTTTTCGTCCTGGGCGGGCCGGAGACGCAACTGCATGACATTCTTTGGGCCGTCCATGACAGAAAAAACCGTGGTAGAAGCGAGGGCGTGGAAAATATCGGGGAGTCCCCGGTTACGGTGGGTGGTCGGGGGCCGAGCGATGTGCGTTTCTCTCATACGTACGCGCGTGTGTGCGAGGCGTTGGGCTCTAACTGAACCCGAGCGAGGCGTTGGGCTCTAACTAAACCTGAGCGATTGCACTGCAGGCTACGCGTTACTGAACCCGAGCGATCGATTGATGGCTATTAACTGAACCCGATCGAGCGATTCCTTCACTACTGCTCTAACTAAAGCCGATCGATGCTGCCTTTGGATGAACAGTGAGCGTTGCTGGGGGAGGGGTTGGATGAACAGTTCCCGATGGGGGTGGATGAACAGGACCTCGTGGCGTTGCCTCTGGATGAACAGTGAGCGTTGCTGGGGGGGTTTGGGTGAACAGTTCCCAGTGGGGGTGGATGAATAGGACCCCGATCGTTCGAGCCGGTTGGGGTTGGATGAACAGGACCCCGTGGAGGGCAGGATGAACAGGACCACCCCGTGGAGGGCAGGATGAATAGTAGACGGTGGAGGGCAGGATGAGTAGTAGCCCATGGAGGGGTGGTTGAACAGGAGCCCGTTGAAAGTGCAACTATCCCTAAGTGGTTTTGGTAATTCATAACAACATATAGCTCATTGAGCTAATGCTATTCCAAGATGACTATTTCAGGAAAGCTCAATGATTGGCATGGCATGGATGTGAAAGTGGAACCCTCAAAATGCTAAGGACAAAGGATTGGCTCAAGCTCAAAAGCTCAAGACTCTTCATTTTATATTTTAGTGATCCAAGATCACATTGAGTCTTTAGGAAAAGCCAATACTATCAAGGAGGGATGAGGTGTTGCTTAATGAGCCTCTTGCTTCATGTGCTTAGTGATATGCTCCAAAACCCTCAACTACTTTCCCATATCCACATATGACCTAAACCCTAAGCCAAACTCGGTCCTACCGATTGTTTCTATCCGGCGCCACCGAGTTTCACTTGTCATAAGCCACTGCCAAACCCTAGCAATTCGGTTCTACCGATAGGGATCTCGGTCTCACCGAGATGGGATTGCAAACTCTCTGTTTCCCTTTCGTAACTTTTCGGTCTCACCGAAAGAGCGAATCGGTCCCACCAAGATTGCAGTGTAAACTCTCTGTTTCCTTTTTGTAACTTTTCGGTATCACCGAAAGAGCAAATCGGTCCCACCGAGTTTACCTGACCAACTCTCTGGTTAGCTTATTACCAAACTCGGTCTCACCGAGTTTGTGTAATCGGTCTCACCGAGATTACGTTATGCCCAAACCCTAACCATATCGGTCCTACCGAGTTGCATGTCAGTCCCACCGAAAATCTCTAACGGTCACTAGGTTTACCTTTTCGATCCGACCGAGTTTGTTGATTCGGTCCCACCGAGATTGGAAAACTGTGTGTAACGGTTGGATTTTGTGTGGAGGCTATATATACCCCTCCACCTCCTCTTCATTCGTGGAGAGAGCCATCAGAACACATACACAATTCCAACTCATATGTTCTGAGAGAGAACCACCTACTCATGTGTTGAGACCAAGATATTCCATTCCTACCATATGAATCTTGATCTCTAGCCTTCCCCAAGTTGCTTTCCACTCAAATCTTCTTTCCAAAAAATCCAAATCCTATGAGAGAGAGTTGAGTGTTGGGGAGACTATCATTTGAAGCACAAGAGCAAGGAGTTCATCATCAACACACCATTTGTTACTTCTTGGAGAGTGGTGTCTCCTAGATTGGCTAGGTGTCACTTGGGAGCCTCCGACAAGATTGTGGAGTTGAACCAAGGAGTTTGTAAGGGCAAGGAGATCGCCTACTTCGTGAAGATCTACCGCTAGTGAGGCAAGTCCTTCGTGGGCGATGGCCATGGTGGGATAGACAAGGTTGCTACTTCGTGGACCCTTCGTGGGTGGAGCCCTCCGTGGACTCGCGCGACCGTTACCCTTCGTGGGTTGAAGTCTCCATCAACGTGGATGTAGGATAGCACCACCTATCCGAACCACGGGAAAAACATCCGTGTCTCCAATTGCGTTTGAATTCTCCAAACCCTTCCCTTTACATTCTTGCAAGTTGCATGCTTTACTTTCCGCTGCCAATATACTCTTTGCATGCTTGCTTGAATTGTGTGATGATTGCTTGACTTGTCCTACAATAGCTAAAATCTGCCAAGAACTAAAATTGGGAAAAGGTTAAGTTTTTATTTGGTCAAGTAGTCTAATCACCCCCCCTCTAGACATACTTTTGATCCTACACCCGGTATCAGAGCTTTGGTCTCCATTTGCTTTGATCTCCATAGCTTTTGGTGGTCATAGCCTTGGTTTCACAACCTAGGAGAGTATGGCGTCTAGCGAGGGAAATTATCACCGTAGAGGTCCTTACTTTGATGGTACTAATTTTGCTAGTTGGAAGCATAAAATGAAAATGCATATTCTTGGACATAACCCCGCCGTTTGGGCTATTGTGTGTGTTGGTTTGCAAGGTGACTTCTTTGATGGGAAAGAACCAAACCGTGAAGCTACTGCGGATGAGTTGAAGATGTTGCAATACAATGCTCAAGCTTGTGATATTCTCTTCAACGGATTGTGCCCCGAAGAATTCAACAAAATCAGCCGTCTTGAGAATGCAAAGGAAATTTGGGACACTTTGATTGATATGCACGAAGGTACCGACTCCGTCAAGGAATCCAAGTTGGATGTGCTTCAAAGTCAACTTGACAAGTTCAAAATGAAGGATGGTGAAGGTGTCTCTGAAATGTACTCTAGGCTTGCTCTCATCACAAATGAGATTGCCGGCTTAGGAAGTGAAGAGATGACCGATAGATTCATCATCAAGAAGATTCTAAGAGCCTTGGATGGAAAATATGATACCGTGTGCACATTGATCCAAATGATGCCCAATTACAAAGATCTCAAGCCAACGGAGGTGATTGGAAGAATTGTTGCTCATGAGATGTCACTTAAGGATAAAGAGGAACTTCACAACAAATCAAGTGGTGCCTACAAAGCCTCATGTGAAGCCCCTACATCATCAAGTGAGAAACAAAACTTCAATGAAGAATTGAGCTTAACGGTGAAGAACTTCAACAAGTTCTACAAGAGTAGAAGCAAAGATAGAAGCTTCAAGTCAAGGTCCTACAATGACAAAAGATCTTCTAGTCGAGAGCGAAACTGCTACAGTTGTGGAAGACCCGGACACTATTCCAATGAGTGTACGGCTCCCTACAAGAGAAGAGAAGATTCTCCAAAAAGAAGAAGCAAATAATCACCACCAAGAGAGAGAAGGAGTAGAGATGATCGTTATGAACGAAGATACTCACGGAGAAGCAAGGATTCGGAAAGGAAGGAAAAATCATCAAGGAGCTACACAAAACGAAGACATCAAGCTCATGTTGGTGAATGGGTATCTGGCTCCGACTCCGACAGCCACTCCGAGAGAAGTTATCACTCCGACTCCGAAGATACTCAAGATGAAGGTGTTGCCGGTCTAGCACTTGTGTCAACCAACTCCTACGACATATTTGACTCACCAAATGAAGGAATTGGAAGATGCTTCATGGCCAAAGGTCCTAAGGTAACACACCCCGAGTATGTTGATTTCAATAGTGATGAAGATGACTTGTTAGGTGATGATTTGCTTGTTGACAACTCTAGTGATGAATACTATGATGAAACTTCAATTAATCATGCTAATCAAGATAAAACGAATGACAATGATAAGGAGAAGATTGAGGCTCTAACTAAAGAACTAAACACTCTTAAGTTAGCTCATGAAACTATCTTCGAAGATCATCAAGAACTTTTAAGAGCTCATGAGAAATTACGCTTTGAAAAGCTCAATCTTGAGCAAGAGCATGAGTTCTTAAAAGCAATCAATGATGATCTCCACAAGAAAAGATCTTCTTACATTGCCAAGCGTTTACTCTTATCCACTTACATGCCTCAAGTCAAGTCTAGTAACAAGAACAAGAAAGATTCTTCCTCTAGCAGTAACAATGATCATGCTAAATCCAATATTGTTGCTTCTAGTAGTTCTCTTGATTCCACTAATGATTCTCTTAGACAAGTTACACTTGAGCAAGAAAATAGCTTATTGAAGGGAATTATAGAGAAAGGAGTGTACAAAAGCCTTGCCGGGAGTAAGCAATTCGAGGAAATTGTGCGCAAGCAAGGAATGCACCGGAAGAATCAAGGTGTTGGTTTTGAACGAAAGTTCAATGCCCAATGGAGTTGAGTGGGAAGAAGATCAATACCCCAAGACAAAGTTTGTTCCTCAACAAGAGAAGTATGATACTTCTTTCAAGGGGACACAAGCTCAAGATGATCTTCCACCACAAGACTACAAGCAAAAAGGCAAGGACAAGCTTCAAGAGGAAATTGATGCATTTGAAGAAGCTCCTAAGACCTTAGTCAAGTGGATTCCCAAGACTACTTCAAGTTCCACTTCATCAAGTACGACTACAACTCCAAGGATTCCCATCAAGATGGTGTGGATCCAAAAGAAGAAGAACTAGAGAGTTCTTGAGGGTGACTCCGCCAACATACTTCACTCTTATCATTTTGGCAAGAACAAGTGCAATCAACTTCCACATCTTGAACTAGTTCAAGGAGTCACAAACCCTCTTGTTGGTAAGACAAGGGACAAGGTAACCTAAAAGTTTTCATGGACATCATCTTGTATGTGCATCACTCTATGTCTATGGATATCCTTGTTTGTTCCTTGTGGGACTAACCCATGTAGGTATTGAAAGTGCAATTCACTCAAATGGATAGCTCCAAGTGATCTACATCAACATTGAGCATCCACATCTTCAACATCTACATGAAGTCATCATCGACAAAACCCGAGGTTAGTTCATCCCTCTAAGGGGGGATATCACATCCAGGGGGAGCTTTACTCTAAGACTTGAGCTAAAGCAACTCTAAAGATGTGAACACAATAATGCTTTATGTAAAAGTGGCAACCCCACTTGAGCTTAAACGATGAGTATGACCTATGATCAAGTGTTCTCACTTGACTCCTAAGTCAATATACTCATATATAGATGACCTTGTCATCGCAAATTGCTTAATAGATGCTAGAATTGGTTGTGCATGCCTTGTCACATATTTCAATTGCCATCTTATTGTGTGAGCATGTTGGTTGTATATTTTACTCATTCGAGGACATCCACTTGTTGTTTTGATTGTTTGGTTTTATTTCCTTTTGCCAAGTGGATGGACAAGAATGCCTAAGAACCTCCTCTTGCTATCTATGCTTTTCTCGTCTCAAACTCTATTCATGCTAGATCACAAAATTTGATCAAGTCAGATTCGAACCACTCTGTGTGAGGAGCGCTCGGAGTCCCCGATTCGTCATAGACTTAAACTTCCAAAACCTCTTTATGATTCTCGGTCTGACCGATACCCTACTTTCGGTCCTACCGAGATCATTAAGTTGATCTAGGTTCTCGATCTCGGTGCAACCGATTTGAACCATTCGGTCACACCGAGTTGCAACAACTATATACAGTTTTGCATCTCGGTGCCACCGAGTTGTTCCACTCGGTCACACCGACAGGGTCGGGCTATATATAGTCACGGGCAAAAATTTGGAAATTTCTCTGAACCCCTTCGCCCGCGCGATAGCCTGCTCTGCCAACTTGGTCTCCGGATCGTCTCCTCGCCGCCAGCCGCCTCCAGTCGCTGGTCTCCGTCGCCGTCAATGGAAATTCAACCCCGCCGTTGCCGCCGTAGCGAGTCTCTGCCGAACTAGGGTATGGACTCGATCTTTGTGCTATTCCCCAATCCGATTCTTAGCACATTGTGATCATCATGATCCTTTCCACGTTTGTTAAACTTCTATCCAGTCAATGAACTCGTAGATTAGGTTTAATTCGAAAATTTTAGGGTTAGGTTTCCGCCGAAACCATCT
Organism: Triticum urartu; assembly: GCF_003073215.2. NCBI lineage: Eukaryota > Viridiplantae > Streptophyta > Magnoliopsida > Poales > Poaceae > Triticum > Triticum urartu. The sequence goes on from NC_053023.1 coordinate 1,590,229, forward strand.
CGGACCCACCGAGTTGAAAAACTCGGTCCCACCGATTTGGCTTATGCCATTGCACAAGTGAGACTCGGTCTAACTGAGAATTACTTATCGGTGTGACCGATTTTGGAACTCTGTGAAACCCTAGCAGTCTCGGTGCCACCGAACTGTGACTCGGTCTGACCGAGTTCACTAGTTTAGGTGCCAAAACTGCTTCGGTATCACCGAGTTTAGAAATCGGTAGATCCGAGATGCTTTCAGTGGGAAACTAAAACTAAGTTTTTGAATTATTCTCTTGCAAAAATCTCTGCATTTTGTGATGCTTATCCACTCTATCTCATCTATAACCTATTCACAGGGTCAGCAGTCAGAGTTTGCATCATGTCAGACCAAAGTGATAGCCAGAACTTGTCAGAGCAGCAAGTGCAGATGAGTGAGGGCACTAGTCCCTCAAGTTCCTCAGATGATGGCAGCAGGAGCACCCCTAGCAATCTGCCTAAAGCTGCCACAAGACAGAGAAAGAAGAGAACCTCAGACTCAGAAGATGAGGATTATGTGGCAGAAGAGGAAGCAACTTCCAAGAGAGTTGAGCCAGCACAGGGCATAAAACCAGGGATGAAGATCAAAAGGCCAGCAGGCAGGCATCCTATGTCAAAGGCCAGAGCTTCAACCGAGAAGCCCACTCCCATTGAGCCAGTTGCTGCTGAAGGCAAGAAGAGGAAAGAAAGGGTGAAGAAAACTGTAGCCAGAGTGCTTGGCAAGGCTTCCATCATGGAAGATGAGGAGGAAGAAGAAGAGGTAGCTGCACCAGCACCTAAGGCACCCAAGATGATGGGTGATGCCATAAGAATAGGGGCAGCTGCTTCCAAGGCCAAGCCAGCTCCAAAGCCAAAGCCAAAGAGGAACACAAGAAGCATCCCAGCTACTGAGAAGAACAAGGCCCCAGTGCCTGAAGCTTCAGAAGAAGAAGAAGAGAATGTTCTTAGAAAGCTCAAGCCCAAGATCCCAGACCACAACGATGCTCATCCTGTGGCTGAGGATATGAAACTCAGGAGAGATTCAGGGCTCCGTAAGTGGAGAGAAGCAGACCCATATGCTTCAAGGAGAAGGACTGCAGTTGACTACAGGTTTCACACCAAGGAGCAGCAAGACTTTTATGAGACAGTGCTGCTAGACAAGAAGCCAATTGTCTGTGATATGAGATGGGTTGATTGGCAATACATCAAGGACAATGAAGAGTACTACCCTGGAGTGCAGGACAGCTTCAAGGCATGTGGAGTAGAGGACTTTGTTGGGCAGAAGCTCACAAAGTGGAATGAGGAACTCATCATGCAGTTCTACTCCACAGCCCATTTCTATCCAGATGGCAGGATTGTATGGATGTCAGAGGGTACGAGGTACTAGTCTACAGTTGCTGAATGGGCTCAGTTGATTAACGCCCCAGAAGAGCATGACGATGACTTGGACATTTATGCCAAGAAGAAGATGGACCACAACTCAATGTCAAACATGTACAAGGAGATTCCAAATGAAGCACTTGATACGTTCAAGTTTGGCTCAGTACACTATCTTCTGTCAGGGCTGCCAACCATCAACTGGATTCTTAGGCACACCCTATTGCCCAAGTCTGGAGATCACAAGATGATCAGGGGCCACGCGATCAACTTGCTTCATATCTTTGACGTGCCACAGAAATTCAAAGTCATGAGCCTTATGATTGAAACAATCAAGAGGACAGCAGTAGACCAGAAGAGGAGCTGTGGATATGCCCCATAGATTCATGAGCTCATCAACTCTAAGATGGGCACGGGCATATACTTATTGGACAAGGAACACCTGCCCATCCGTCCAGACTTTGAAGATAATCAAGTGGTCATGACTGAGAATGAGCCATCATCTGCCCAAGCACAAGCCAAGAAGGAGAAGGCGAGGAAGGAGAAAGCTGCCAAGATGCCTACTCAAGAGGAGGCATCTGAATATTTCCTGAAAACCAAACAAGAGCAGCTTGGTTACTTGATTGCATCCACCCTGCGGATTGAGCAAGGACTAGCCACCCTAACTCAGAACCAGGCAAGCTTAGAGAGGATCATGGAACAAAAGTTCTATGACTTGGATGTCAAAGTGACAGAGATTCAGACTGCAGTGGAGCAGCTCCAGGATGACATGCAGGAGAGGAGAGGAAAGACTACAACTGATGCCTTTGCCAGAGTGCCACGAGGTCCGAGGTCGTCTGCAGTGCCAGTTGCTGACCCCAGAGCCACCACATCTGCACCAGCTACAGCCTCAGTTCCACCAGCTCCAGCGTCCACTTCAGCCTCGACTCCGACCACGTCTACAGAAGGCTTCGTCCTTGGAGTGCTCCGGACTCCACCACCACCTGAAGATCAAGCCTGAGTGTCGACTTAGCACTATGCATTTTCTAGGAACTTTTTGGTAACTTGTTGCCAAAGGGGGAGAAAATGTATAGATCATAGGCTTCGAGAGAGAGTGTTGCTTTTATTCTCTCTTGTTTTATTTGGTGGTTTTTCGAACTTTGTGTGTTTGATCATAAGCTATGTGATCATTCACTATTCTTGGTGATGAGTGCATGTATTTCATTCTCATCATTTTAAGCGCTCCACCAAGATGTATGTGACATGGAAGAGTAACCCATGACTCTAACTCTTTGTGCATTTGCAGTCCAAAGCAAATTTTAAATATGCACAAATTTAGGGGGAGCTCTTACTTGTCACATACTTCTCAAAGCGACGATATATTTCATGCTTATTATCATTTGTCGAAGCTTTGATCTATATGTTGTCATCAATTACCAAAAAGGGGGAGATTGAAAGTGCAACTATCCCTAAGTGGTTTTGGTAATTCATAACAACATATAACTCATTGAGCTAATGCTATTCCAAGATGACTATTTCAGGAAAGCTCAATGATTGGCATGGCATGGATGTGAAAGTGGAACCCTCAAAATGCTAAGGACAAAGGATTGGCTCAAGCTCAAAAGCTCAAGACTCTTCATTTTATATTTTAGTGATCCAAGATCACATTGAGTCTTTAGGAAAAGCCAATACTATCAAGGAGGGATGAGGTGTTGCTTAATGAGCCTCTTGCTTCATGTGCTTAGTGATATGCTCCAAAACCCTCAACTACTTTCCCATATCCACATATGACCTAAACCCTAAGCCAAACTCGGTCCTACCGATTGTTTCTATCCGGCGCCACCGAGTTTCACTTGTCATAAGCCACTGCCAAACCCTAGCAATTCGGTTCTACCGATAGGGATCTCGGTCTCACCGAGATGGGATTGCAAACTCTCTGTTTCCCTTTCGTAACTTTTCGGTCTCACCATAAGAGCGAATCGGTCCCACCAAGATTGCAGTGTAAACTCTCTGTTTCCTTTTTGTAACTTTTCGGTCTCACCGAAAGAGCAAATCGGTCCCACCGAGTTTACCTGACCAACTCTCTGGTTAGCTTATTACCAAACTCGGTCTCACCGAGTTTGTGTAATCGGTCTCACCGAGATTACGTTATGCCCAAACCCTAACCATATCGGTCCTACCGAGTTGCATGTCAGTCCCACCGAAAATCTCTAACGGTCACTAGGTTTACCTTTTCGATCCGACCGAGTTTGTTGATTCGGTCCCACCGAGATTGGAAAACTGTGTGTAACGGTTGGATTTTGTGTGGAGGCTATATATACCCCTCCACCTCCTCTTCATTCGTGGAGAGAGCCATCAGAACACATACACAATTCCAACTCATATGTTCTGAGAGAGAACCACCTACTCATGTGTTGAGACCAAGATATTCCATTCCTACCATATGAATCTTGATCTCTAGCCTTCCCCAAGTTGCTTTCCACTCAAATCTTCTTTCCAAAAAATCCAAATCCTATGAGAGAGAGTTGAGTGTTGGGGAGACTATCATTTGAAGCACAAGAGCAAGGAGTTCATCATCAACACACCATTTGTTACTTCTTGGAGAGTGGTGTCTCCTAGATTGGCTAGGTGTCACTTGGGAGCCTCCGACAAGATTGTGGAGTTGAACCAAGGAGTTTGTAAGGGCAAGGAGATCGCCTACTTCGTGAAGATCTACCGCTAGTGAGGCAAGTCCTTCGTGGGCGATGGCCATGGTGGGATAGACAAGGTTGCTTCTTCGTGGACCCTTCGTGGAGCGCGCGACGTTACCCTTCGTGGTGAAGTCTCCATCAACGTGGATGTAGGATAGCACCACCTATCCGAACCACGGGAAAAACATCCGTGTCTCCAATTGCGTTTGAATTCTCCAAACCCTTCCCTTTACATTCTTGCAAGTTGCATGCTTTACTTTCCGCTGCCAATATACTCTTTGCATGCTTGCTTGAATTGTGTGATGATTGCTTGACTTGTCCTACAATAGCTAAAATCTGCCAAGAACTAAAATTGGGAAAAGGTTAAGTTTTTATTTGGTCAAGTAGTCTAATCACCCCCCCTCTAGACATACTTTTGATCCTACACCCGTGGAGAGGGATAGTTGAGCAGTAGCCGGTGGAGTAGCGCGCGGTGGAGGCTGGATGAACAGGAGCCCGTGGATGAACAGTCGCAGGTGGAGGCTGGAGGACGTCGACGATTGATGAACAATAGCCCGTGGAGGCTGGAGGGGGTCGACGGTGGAGATGAACAGTATCCCGTGGAGTCCCGTTTTGCGGTACGCCACACCCCTCCCGATGAACAGGATCCTCGTTTCGACCGTAGCGCTCCAACACAAGTCCGTTTCCTCCGTTTTGCAGTACGCCAAACCCCTCCCGATCAACAGGACCCCCATTTCGACCATAGGAGGTTCGTTTCCTCCGTTTTGCGGTACGCCAGACCCCCTCCCGATGAACAGGATCCCGTTTCTGAAAGTGCGTTATATCGACTAGAGGGGGGGGGGGTGAATAGGCGATTTTTATGAAAGTCTTCAAAATGTGGAAGTTATGAAGACAAACAGTAGAGATATGCCTATTACTATGCAGCGGAAGTTAGACTACACTAGGCAAGCCATGGTCAAGTATCAACAGAGTGAAAGCACAGTGACAAATAGCTGTAGTGTAATAAGGATCAGGTAGGAAGATACTATGAAGCCAAACAGATCATACACTCACGTTGTGAAGACAAAAGATAGAACAGACAAGCAATGACTTCACAATGAGTGATCAGTAAGTAAAAGGAAGTGAAGATGAAACTAGTGACTCGTTGAAGACAATGATGTGTTGGATCAGTTCTAGTTGCTGTGACAACTGTACGTCTGGTTGGAGCGGCTAGGTATTTAAACCTTAGGACACACAGTCCCGGACACCCAGTCCTGAACACGCAGCTCAGGACACCAAGTCCTCACCGTATTCTCCTTGAGCTAAGGTCACATAGTCCTCGCCCAATCACTCTGGTAAGTCTTCAAGGTAGACTCCCAAACCTTCACAGACTTCGTTCACTGGCAATCCACAATGTCTCTTGGATGCTCTGAACGCGACGCCTAACCGTCTGGAGGATTCACAGTCCTCAAGTGTAATAAGTCTTCAGATCACATAGACAAGAAGACTTAAGTGATGCCCAATGTTCTCTGGCTCTGGGTGGTTAGGGCTTTTTCCTCTTTAGGAATTTTCTCTCAAAGGCTTCGAGGTGGGTTGCTCTCAAACGACAAAAGCCGTGCACTGAAATCTGAGCAGCCAACCGTTTATGGTTGTAGGGGGTGGGCTATTTATAGCCACTTGGCAACCCGACCTGATTTGTCCGAAATGACCCTGGGTCACTAAGGAACTGACATGTGTCTCAACGGTCAGATTTCAAACTCTCATGGCAACTTTACTTGGGCTACAAGCAAAGCTGACTTGTCCGGCTCTGGACAAGGTTCGCTCTCATTGTCTTCACTCAAAGACATAGGTTTTGGGTTTAGGCATCACTTCAGTCATTTTGACTGGTTCTCCTGGACCCCACTTAACAGTACGGTGGTTCCTATGACTCAACACAAAAGAAAAAGAACTACGAAAGATCTAAGTCTTCGAGCTCCATAGGCTTCATAACGTGTCTTCATTTGTCATAGTCTTCAATGTGAATATCTTCATATACCACCTTTGACTTCAATGTCTTCGTACATTTTTAGGGGTCATCTCTGGTAGTAAAACCGAATCAATGAGGGACTTCTACCTGTGTTATCCTGCAATTCTCACAAACACATTAGTCCCTCAACTAGGTTTGTCGTCAATACTCCAAAACCAACTAGGGGTGGCACTAGATGCACTTAAGGCACTGTATCCACGCCTCCTCGACAAAGCACACATAATCAGTGGCATTTCCACAGTCCTAAGCAGGTAACAGGACCCGCCATCGGCGTCCTCCAAGCCCGCCCGATGAACATGACGACGCATTCCGTTCTGACCCAGCCGGTTGGCTCCCCATGAACACGACGACAATGCTGTTTCTCCGTTACGACCCAGCCATGTACACGAGCCCTGGCCATACGTATGCGCGAGTAGGCGTTCGAGACCCTACCCGTATGTACGTACGTGGTTGTATTTTCTTTCTTGCACACTGGCCGCTGTATGTAGTACGTGCGCGCCTCTACATCGACCAGTATTTACGTACACATTCGCGACCAGAATGACAATGCTACGTACGCCTCGACCAGGTGGGTCCCGACTGTCAGGCACTTCCTTGCCTGCGAACATGTAGCTGGTGGGTCCCAGTAGTCAGGGGGGCGAATCGTTTTTTTGCCCGGATGCACTTCCTTACAAGCGAAGATGTAGCTGGTGGGTCCCAGCAGTCAGGGGGAAATGTTTTTTTTCATGAAATACGGTGGCCCGTCCGGTGGGTCCCCGCTGTCAGGTGGAGGAATAATTATTTTGCGCGTAATAAGGAGGCACTTCCTTGCTGCGGCCATGGACCCAGCTGTCAGCCTCTCCACATGCAATCCACGTCTGATGGAAGCCGTTCCTTGACCACGTTGACCACGCCGCGCAGAGAGCACCAGGGCGATGGACGACGGCGAGGCTTAGGAAGGGGACGATGTAGAGCCAGGGAAGATGCGATAGTGGAAGCCCGCGCGGAGAGGAGTACGAGGGTTCACTGGTTCGGCTGTGGTGTGAGGCTGTCATCGCCGTGGAATAACAGGGGGTGTGGGTGAGTAGAGGGATGGCCTGGCCAGCGGTGGGAGTAGTAGGGGGAGGTGAGGCCTCCGCGGCATCACAGCCGGCCACGGGAGGCAGGAGCACGCGACACGACCGGGCGCTGCTTTGGGCGGCTGGAGCAAGAAGACCGGAGGTTGAAGAAGCACTACGGCCGTTGGATGGACATCGTACGGTCACTGCAGTTAGAATCGCTTATATTGACTAAGTTGACAATGAAGGAAATATGCCCTAGAGGCAATAATAAAGTTATTATTTATTTCCTTATAATCATGATAAATGTTTATTATTCATGCTAGAATTGTATTAACCGGAAACATAATACATGTGTGAATACATAGACAAACAAAGTGTCACTAGTATGCCTCTACTTGACTAGCTCATTAATCAAAGATGGTTATGTTTCCTAACCATGAACAATGAGTTGTTATTTGATTAACGGGATCACATCATTAAGAGAATGATCTGATTGACATGACCCATTCCATTAGCTTAGCACCCGATCGTTTAGTATGTTGCTATTGCTTTCTTCATGACTTATACATGTTCCTATAACTATGAGATTATGCAACTCCCATTTACCGGAGGAACACTTTGGGTACTACCAAACGTCACAACGTAACTGGGTGATTATAAAGGAGTACTACAAGTGTCTCTAAAGGTACATGTTGGGTTGGGTACAGGAATTTATGTTCGCAAAACAGGGTGGAAAACAAGTAGCAGACGACCATCTGGTTTAAGTGTTACAACTCATAAGAACCAAATGTAGCAAAAAAAACGAGAGTTGTAAGCACGAAGCAAAATATAGCAAAACATAAAGCACCCGCCCATATGGACTCGCTTGAAGACTATCAACTCATATGCTTCTCCCCCTTTTGTCAGCAAGGACCAAAAAGGTTTGAAGACATAGAGTGTCTACTCGTTCCCAGGAGCAGCAGGGTCGTTGGAGGTGTTTGGCGGTGCAGAAGAGGGTGGTGGTGAAGTTGCATTGTCTTCATCCTCGATGACTCGTGCAGTTACTGTCGCAGCAGATGAAGAGAACTCAGAGTCTTCAAGTGATGGTGTGTTTCACATCACAGCCCTTCTAGGAGGTGTGGTGTCAAACTTGAATCGCTCAGTGAAGCCATCCTCTTCAAGTTCAGCTTCAGTACACATCATTGATAGCCCTTTCCATGTACGACGACAGGTTTCATGGGTGACGAAAGCATTCTTGGTGGCAAGATTTCGAAGACGATTAACATCCACCAAGAGGCTTTTCATCTGACGCTTTAGCCAGTCGTGATGCCTATCTTGTTTTTGATGAAGGGCCACAAGAAGCTCTCGGTTATTGAGAACACGAGCGCGCTTCTTGGGTCTTGAAGCAGTTGCACTGTCAGTGGCTTCAGTTGAAGCAGGGTGTGGTGCACGTGTAGTGCCAGCCAAAGGATACACCCTGGAGATGGCTTCAACACCTTCAACGTTTTGAGTGAAGCTCTGGTGTTCTGCATTCTGAAGACTCAAAGGTTGCTTGGCAGGCTCAGGATATATAGCTTCAGCAGAGGTATCCACATCTGGCAAGAAGATCCGATGGTTGCGGGCTGAGGGCTGATATGAGATCGCAGAGTGAAGCTTGATCAGTCTCATTACCCAAGGAGCATAGAACTTTAAACCAAACAGATCTGAGCCTAATGCAGCTAGTTGGCGTATGAAGAAGTCCTGTGCGTTGAAGCATTTGCCATGAAGGATACAAAACAGCAGAGTCTTCATTGCACCCTCGATCTTGGCATTTGGAGAGTGCCCTTTGATAGGCCAGAGAGTCCGCCGGATAATGTGATAGATGGTTCTGGGCAGGTACTCAAAGTCTTCAACGAAGAACTCTGTTGGATAAGGAGCATCGTGGGGCAATGGCTTCATCATGGAGAGCATCTGACTCATATTTGGTTCAGGCCTCTGGAATATGCTCTCAAGAGCTTCAGTGTGTAGTGGACATCCTTCCTCGAAGAGTTCGCCAGGAGTGGGCAGGCTGGTGAGCTCAATGATATCAAATGCATTGGCTTCGTGATGGACATTGCCGGTCATCCACTCCAGGGCCCAAGTCTTCGGATCTCTGTTGTATCCTTTGATGTGGAGGGTGGCATAGAATTGCAACAGAAGCTCTTCGTTCCAGTGCTCTTCATCAGTTACAAACTACAGCAGACCCACTTGCTTGAAGCAATCCAACGCTTCCTCTAAACAGGGCAGACGAGCAATGGCTTCAACATCAAGGCGCTTGTGCGGGAAGATGCGACCTTGGTTGTATAGGATGCATGAATAGTAGCTGCGCTGAGGATAGCTCCATAACCTATCTGATGAAATCCTTTCCCTTGAATAGGGGTTCTTGGAGCTGTTGAAGAACGCATTATCTGCCTTGAAGCTATTGATGTTAAAGCAGCCAGGTGCTGATGCAGGACCTGGGAACCTTGGCAGCCTTGGGACTAGCTTCTGGACATTAGGCCTGTGCTCAACATGGTAATCAAATTGAGGACATGCAGCAGACTCAGGAACAGAAGTGTCTGGATCAGTAGCTTCGCTGTCTTCTGAAGCTTTTGGTGGGGAGGGCTCCACATTGGCTTCAGTGTTGGTTGTGGCAGCCTTAATATTTTCAGCCTCCGCTTGACTAGCTGGAGGGTCGGTTACAAGCACGTTCTCCTGGAGAACTGCTTCTTGGTGGAGCATAGGAGTGGGCTCTTGTGGTGCTTCTTCTTCGGCTGATGCAGCCAGAATGTCTTCAGCATAGACTTGAGGCCTTGGACCTTTGCGACGCCTACGGAATGCAGACGACGCCTGTGGGGTTGGAGTGGGCTGGGCCTCATTGTCTTCTTCCTCTTGAGGGCGATCCGCCCATGACGCATCTTGTGCAATTGGCGTCAGAGGATGACCAATGCTGATGAGTTCGCTTTGTTCACACTGAGGAAGGGCTGCATCATCTTGTACATTTTCCTGATGACCAATGTCTTCAGCAGCAATGGGGTCGGCTGCTGGTATGTCTTCAGCTTCAGGAGCCTCTGTGGAAGCAGGCTCATGAACTGTCAGTTGTCGTTCTGCGTTGGGGTGAACCATAGAAATAGGTTCAACTATCAAGGGCTCTGTGGGAGCAGCCCGAGATTTCTTGATCTTTCGCTTCTTCTTGCTGGGGGCAGTAGGAGAGGCTTCAGAGCTTTTCCTCTTCCTGGCTTCAGCCTCAGCAGTTCTTGTCTTCTTGAGCTCTGAAGCTGTTGACCGGCTCTTTGGCTTCGAGCCAGTCGTTGCAGTTGGGAAGACAATTGGAACTGCTTCTTGCCTAGGTGCCTCTGGTTCAGCCATAGCAGGCTTCTTCTTCTTCTTCGCGGCCATCTTGGGGTCTATGCCAGGATGCCCAAGTGCCTTGCGCTTCTTAGCCTCATTGTAGGCTTGTACACATCTTTCAGCCAGAGACTTCATCCGCTCACGTGAACCCTGAGCTTCTGCATGCTTCTTCAGAAAATTTTCCTTTAGCTCATGCAACATGGTCTTGAAGCTCTTCACTTCTTGCACGCTGAGCTTGGCCATATTCTTCTTGAACTGAGCCTTTTCATGATCAATTTTCTGCTTCAGTTCAACAATGCGCTGGGCAATTGCAAGTTCTGAAGCAATAGCGCCTTGGAAGGCGATGCTGAGGCCAACGGGCAGCTGCAGATCTTCGAAGCTGATGTTTGGTGTGGCAAACCATTCGTCGATGAAGTTGTGGATGATGGCGACATCAAAGAGAGGCAAGTTGTTGAAGATTTCAGCTTCTTCTTTGCTCTTGATGAGCTGCTCGAGAGCGTCATCTCCAAGATCTTCATCACTTGACAGATCAAGTAAAGGATCCGTCTAGGCTTTCCTTACAAGAAAAATTACATCAATTCACGTCCTAAAGTCCTAATTCTATTCCAACTCAGATTTAGTCTGAATCTGGCCCAAACTCTGTCTTCCTTCTTGCGCGGGCCACCGGGCTTGCATATGATCTCTGATCAAGACGACCCAAATATCAAACTTGTGCGCCTCAATGATACGAACAACTCTCATGTTGATCACTTTTTCAAATAAGGCCATCTTGAATACTTTTCGAGGTCATCTTTATCTCCTAGTCGGACTCGGTCTTGCGGTAGACTGGATTATCCGAGTCTCGTAGTGAATTTGTAGGCTATATACTATCTCTGATGATGATGACTCCAAAATCAAAGTTTACCGTCTTGATGATACGCACAACTTCTGTATTGAACACTTCTTCATCCGAGGTCATCTTGATAAACTTTCAGGCATATGTTCAGTTTCACTCGGATTCGAGCTCATCCACTTGGATTAGAGTCATTCATTTGGATCGTCCGACTGGACTTTTTTACTCGGATATTCAGAATCTTTCACTCGGAATACAATTTTCACTCGGACGACCATATTTTCACTCGGAAGGCAATATTTCAACTCGGATGACTATATTTCCACTCGGAAGGCATTATTTTATTCGATCGGCAAGTCTTCGTCCCGATGGTAATCTTTTCACTCGGAATATTTCTACCTGGAGGACAATTTCACTCGGATGACCATATTTCCATTCGGATGACTATATTTCCACTTGGATAATAATAAGTTCATCCGGTCAGCAAACTTTCACTCGACCGGTAAATTTTCAAAGGCTTCAAAGGCTTTCTTTTGCTGGACCAACAGGAACTGGCTTCAGGAGAATTTATGTGATGCTATAGGAATTCTGCAAATGAATGCAGACTATGAGAACCGAAGGATTCTCCCACGGACATGTACCTGTGACAGCATTAAGGTGCGAGGGAAGGGGAAGAGGTCATATGCATTCTCAGAAGGTTTTGAAGATTAATCAGTTTAGAAGACATTGACCTCATCGTGCGAAGACATTCACTCATAGATAAGAAGTTGGTTCCAGATTTGTACGAACGCACAGATCAGTACAAGTGAGGAATCTAACTACTTCATGAAGCACAAGTGAATGTACTAAGCATGTTATGAGATGCAGATTGAGAGATCTAACTTGTGTGAAGAGAAACTTCTTATGGTATAAAGTGACAGAACCATGAGATCAAAAGGGGCTGTAAAAAGAAGTTTTATTTACCACACTTGGAACTGCTAGACGGAGTGGGAGATGATGCCGAGCAGTTCAATCCTCCGTGCCCTAACTTGGCGACGGAAGACACCTACGGCGACGACGGAGAGGACGATGTCCGCGATCGGCGTGAAGACGGCGTCGGAGAGGTTGCGGCAGCGAAGCGCTTCGTCGCCGGTGTCGTAGAGAGCTAGCGGTGGCGCTAGGGTTCGTGCGAGGGTGGAAGAAGGAGATAATGACCACGGTAAGTGTGAATTTATAGGCACAGGGGCAGCACTGTGCTATTACTTAGGTGCCCCTGGCGATTCGCATCGGAGGAACGCGTGGCCAGTTTGCGAAAGTTTGGGGTTTGTTCCTCGTCCCACGCACGCCTGGATTGTCGGGCGGTCATTCCTGCTTCTCCGGATTTTATGTGGAGGAATGAGCATTGAAAACGGACTTTATGGTTGTCTCTATATCTTCTGCTGACAAGGACGCAGTGAAGACATTCGACAGTTTCAATAGAATGCATATGACTTAGAGAGATAGAGTTTGAGATAGAAAGCATAGAGAAGTTTGGGGTCCGATCAGATTCACTTAGTTCAAAAGATTCAACACGAAGACATAGCTATAAGTGAATGCTGTAGAGGACAGAACACTAGCATATATATATATATATATATATATATATATATATCTATAGTCAACATAGTGAAGATAATCATGAAAATATGTTGAGTTCGAAGCCAAATCAAATGTGAAGACATTGCAAGGTAACGCCATGAGAGAAACACTTCAAAATAGAACGTTTGGTGGTGGCGTTACCCACCGTATAGGAAGTATTAGACCCAGACACGGCGCACAATTATCGTGGCGCTCCGAAGTCAAATTCCATATTAATGTATTCACACTTAGAATGTATGTCTTCATTGATTGAAGATATACTTCACTTCATGTGTTGCACATCTAAGTCATCAATATGCATAAGGGTTAGGATGTGTGCCTGATCACAGGACATTTGAGGATTCCAGGATATTTAGCTCACACCGTAACTTGCAAAACCTCTTCTCATCCAAGGGCTTGGTGAAGATATCTGCCAATTGCTCTTCAGTGTTGACGTGTATGATATCAATGTCTTCCTTCACAACATGATCTCTGAGAAAGTGATGACGAATTTCAATGTGCTTTGTCTTCGAGTGCTGAACTAGATTGTTGGCAATCTTGATGGCGCTTTCGTTGTCGCAGTAAAGTGGCACTTGCTTCAGATGAATGCCATAGTCCTTGAGTGTTTGCTTCATCCACAGAAGCTGAGCGCAGCAAGATCCAGCAGCAATGTATTCAGATTCAGCAGTGGAGAGAGATACACAGTTCTGCTTCTTTGAAGACCAACATACAAGTGATCATCCCAGAAAGTGACATGTGCCTGATGTAGACTTGCGATCAACTTTGTCACCAGCATAATCAGCATCCGAGAATCCAACCAAATCAAACTCTGAGCCCTTTGGATACCATAATCCTAGAGTTGGGGTGTGAGCCAAATATCGAAGAATTCGCTTCACAGCTAAGTGATGCGACTCCTTTGGTGCCGCTTGAAATCGAGCACACATGCAAACACTAAGCATAATATCTGGCCTAGATGCACATAGATAAAGTAAAGAGCCAATCATGGAGCGGTATAACTTTTGATCGAACTCTTTACCATTGTCGTCAGGACCCAGATGATGTTTGGCTGGCATTGGTGTTGTGAAGCCTTTGCAGTCTTGCATACCGAACTTCTTCAGGCAATCTTTGAGATACTTCTCTTGAGATATGAAGATGCCATTGCGTTGTTGTCGTATTTGAAGACCAAGGAAGAACTTCAGCTCCCCCATCATGGACATCTGATATTGCTCTTGCATCATATATCCAAACTCTTCACTGTACTTCTGATTGGTGCAGCCGAAGATAATGCCATCCACATATATTTGGCACACAAACAGTTCACCATCATATGTCTTCGTGAAAAGAGTGGGATCTAGGGAACCAGGTATGAAGCCTTTGCTCTTCAGGAAGTATTTGAGTGTGTCATACCAGGCCCTAGGGGCTTGTTTGAGGCCATACAACGCCTTGTTGAGCTTGTATACCATGTCAGGATGTTTTGGATTTTCAAAGCCAGGCGGTTGTGCAACATACACTTCTTCTTCAATCTTGCCATTGAGAAAGGCACTCTTCACATCCATTTGATATAGAAGTATGTTATGATGATTTGCATAGGCCAGCAGTATGCGTATGGCTTCAAGCCTAGCCACAGGAGCGAATGTTTCATCGAAGTCAATGCCTTCCACTTGAGTGTATCCTTGAGCAACGAGACGAGCTTTGTTTCTGACAACTTGACCATGCTCATCTTGCTTGTTGCGGTATATCCATTTGGTGCATATTATGTTGTGCTTCCGTGGATCAGGACGCTTAACCAGTTCCCATACATTATTCATTTCAAACTGTTGAAGCTCTTCTTGCATAGCTTGAATCCATTCAGGTTCCATGAAGGCTTCTTCAACTTTCTTGGGTTCTGATATTGAGACGAATGCGAAGTGCCCACAGAAATTTGCTAACTGAGTTGCCCTTGAACGAGTGAGTGGACCAGGTGCATTGATGCTATCAATTATTCTTTCAATCTGCACTTCATTAGCAACGCGAGGATGTACAGGGTGAAGACTTTGCTCTTGCTGATCTGTGTTGTTGTTGGAAGGAATGTCTTCAGGCTGAGCATTGTCTTCATGTTGATCAGGTGCTGAGATGATAAGTTCTTCTTCAGGATGAGCTTCAGAAGGTATAATCTCTCCAGTTCCCATTAGCTTGATTGATTCACTAGCTGGAATCTCATCTAGCACATTTGGCAGTTGCTCTCTTTGTGAACCATTTGTCTCATCGAACCGCACATCCACTGTTTCAACCACTTTGTAATGAAAGATATTGAAGACTTTGTAGGAGTGCGAATCCTTTCCATATCCAAGCATAAAACCCTCATGTGCTTTTGGTGCAAACTTTGAGGTGTGGTGTGGGTCCTTGATCCAGCACCTTGTGCCAAATACTCTGAAGTAACTAACATTTGGCTTCTTGCCAGTTAGGAGTTCATAAGATGTCTTGTTCAGAAGTTTGTGAAGATAAATACGATTGATTGTATGGCATGCAGTGTCAATGGCCTCAGTCCAGAATTTTCTTGGAGTCTTGTATTCATCTAGCATTGTTCTGGCCATCTCAATTAGTGTTCTGTTCTTGCGTTCGACGACGCCATTCTACTGTGGCGTGTACGGGGTTGAGAATTCATGTGTGATGCCCAAGGTATCAAGATATGTATCAAGGCCAGTGTTCTTGAATTCAGTGCCATTGTCACTTCTGATGTGCTTTATCTTGGCGCCAAAATTGTTCATAGCACGATTGGCGAAGCGTCTGAAGACATCCTGCACTTCAGTCTTGTAAAGGATTATGTGCACCCAAGTATATCTAGAGTAATCATCAACAATGACGAAGCCATAGAGGCAAGCAGTAGTAGTAAAAGTTGAGTAGTGAGTGGGACCGAAAAGATCCATGTGGAGCAGTTCGAAGGGTTGAGTAGTAGTCATGATTGTCTTCGAAGGATGTTTTGCCCTCGTCATCTTCCCTGATTCACAGGCACCGCATAAGTGATCTTTCTTGAACTTGACGCCCTTGATGCCTATGACATGTTTCTTCTTCGCAAGGGTGTGGAGGTTCCTCATGCCAGCATGCCCAAGCCTCCGATGTCAAAGCCAGCATTCTGAAGCTTTTGCACGAAGACATACTGCAAGTTGTGGCCCTGCTGAGAAATCTACCACATACAAATCATCTTTCCGATACCCTTCAAACACTAGAGACTTGTCAGATTCCATTAGTACCAGGCAACGATATTTTCCAAATATTACGACCATGTTCAAATCGCAAAGCATTGAGACAGACATTAAGTTGAAACCAAGGGATTCAACAAGCATGACTTTATCCATGTGTTGATCCTTTGAGATTGCAACTCTACCTAGACCTAATACCTTACTTTTACTAGTGTCAGCAAATGTGATGTGGCTCTTGTCAGATGGACGTAAGGTTGAGTCCATAAGAAGGCTTCTTTTGCCAGTCATATGATTTGTACACCCACTGTCAATAACCCATTCTGAAGACTTTGAAGACGCTGGTGTCGTACCCTACAGTGCAGTTAGGGGGATAGGCTTCACGAAGAGAATTGTGAAGCAAAAACATTTGACGAACTAGTGGGTTATGAAAACTTAGATCCAGATTAGGACTAATAGGGAGAGTAGCATGCGATTCAGGAACGAAGTACATAATGATGCCATTCGGGCATTTTATCTTGCGCCCTACAAGATTTTTATGGTCCCCAGCAATAGCGTCAGAAGATTTTGTTTTTCTGCTGGAGACCTTTCCCTGCAAAAGAGAGTTAAGCTTTCTTAACAACCCACATCTTCAAGGGTGGCTTAGAAGCAATAAGTCTAAGTGCAACATCTGAGAATTTTGGCTTTGAAGCCTTAGCAAACAGTCTTGCAGGTGGACAATAATACTCATAAGAATAAGCAGAATAATTTTTGGTCATATGAACATGACGTTTCGATGAACCGCTCTCATATTCATATGCCTGAGTATGGTTTCCCTGCAAAACATTTGCGTTAGTGTGACTCAGGTGAGTCCTCTGTTTGTATGAAGCCTTTGGACCGTATGAAGCCTTTGGTCTGAGGTTTGTCTTCTTCAAGTGAGGTGTCATGAAGACATTCACAGGAAGGTTTTCCAGACACGTTTTCGGAACCCAGATCTTCTTCATAGGCGGTCCATTCCTGCAGTTAGTACCAATGTACCTGGCAAACACTTCACCATTCTGATTCTTAAACAGTTCATAGTTTGCATCAAAGGATTCATCAATGATAATGGGGTCAGCACAAGTGAAGCCAGATAGATTGGATGGATCTGCTGAAAGTTCCTTTGCAGCAACCCATGTGGTTTTGGAGTACTGCTCAGGTTTCCAGTAAGAGCCATCTGCATTTATTTTCTTACGAACCCAACACCCTCTTTCCTAGGGTTTCGGTTCAGAATCTGCTTCTTGAGGACATCACATAATGTCTGATGTCCTTTAAGACTTTTGTACATCCCTGTTTCAAGCAATGTCTTCAACCTAGCATTCTCATCAGCAATAACAGTGGTATCCTCAGTAGAGGCGTTAGTTACCACATCAACATTTGAAGATATTGCAACAGCAGTAGCAGTGGAACATTCAGCAACAGAAGTAGCATTATCACGCTCAATGCATTTAAGACATGGTGGTTCAAATCCTTCCTGAGCGGAACTGATCTGTTCGGCGCGAAGTGACTCGTTTTCCTTTTGAAGATCTTCATGAGCCGCTCTCAATTTCTCAAGTTCTTGCTTCCTTTGAAGATAATCATAGGAAAGCTTTTCATGAGTTGTTGAGAGAGTATCAAGACGATCTTCAAGTTCCTGATACTTAACGTGAAGATTTTTTATGTCTTCAATTAAGGATTCAGATCGAGTCATTTCAGCACCCAACAGATCATCGCTTCTGTCTAACAGTTTTTGAATATGTTCCATAGCTTTCTGTTGTTCAGTTGCAATTTTAGCAAGTGTTTTGTAGCTGGGTTTTGAATCACAGTCAGAGTCATCGTCACTAGATGTTCGATAGCGAGTAGTGCGTGTGTTTACCTTGGCACCACGTGCCATGAAGCAGTAGGTAGGAGTGGAGTTGTTCTTGTCATTTTCATCGGTGTTGGTGATGAAGTCATTGTCTTCAGTGTTGAAGATGGACTTGGCGACGTATGCTGTAGCCAGACTCGCAATGCCAGAATCAGACTCCTCCTCAGACTCCACCTCTGCCTCCTCAGAAGCGGACTCCTCCTCTGAATCCATTTCCTTGCCAACAAACGCACGTGCCTTGCCAGATGAGCTCTTCTTGTGTGATGAAGACTTTGAGGAAGACTTGGAAGAAGACTTTGAGTATTTCTTCTTCTTCTTGTCGTCAGAATCATATTCCTTGCATTTCTTCTTCCTTCTGTTCTCATTGTCCCACTGTGGACACTCAGAGATGAAGTGTCCAGTTTTCTTGCACTTGTGGCATGTTTTCTTCTTGTAGTCATGAGCAGAAGCTTCATCATTCCTTGAGCTTGATCGTGAAGACTTTCTGAAGCCTTTCTTCTTGGTGAATTTTTGAAACTTCTTCACTAGCATTTCAAGTTCCCTTCAAATGTCTTCAGGATCATCAGAACTGCTCTCAGATTCTTCTTCAGATGAGGAAACAGCTTTTGCCTTCAAGGCACGAGTTCGCCCATAGTTTGGACCGTAGATATCTCTTTTCTCAGAAAGCTGAAACTCATGTGTGTTGAGCCTCTCAAGTATGTCAGATGGATCGAGTGTCTTGAAATCAGGACGTTCTTGAATCATCAGGGCTAGGATGTCAAACGAACTATCAAGTGATCTCAGCAGCGTCTTAACGACCTCATGTTTGGTGATCTCAGTAGCGCCGAGGGCTTGAAGCTCATTTGTGATGTCAGTGAGTCTGTCAAATGTGTGCTGGACATTCTCATTGTCATTTCGCTTGAAGCGGTTGAAGAGATTGCGAAGGACACTGATTCTTTGATCTCTCTGGGTTGAGATGCCTTCATTGACCTTGGAGAGCCAGTCCCAGACCAGCTTGGATGTCTTCAAGGCACTCACACGGCCATACTGTCCTTTGGTCAGATGACCGCAGATGATATTCTTGGCAGTAGAGTCCAGTTGAGTGAACTTCTTGACATCAGCAGCAGTGACACCTTCTCCAGCCTTGGGAACGCCGTTCTCGACGACATACCATAGGTCGACGTCAATGGCTTCAAGATGCATGCGCATCTTATTCTTCCAGTAGGGATATTCAGTTCCATCGAAGACGGGGCACGCAACGGAGACTTTGATTATCCCTGCAGTCGACATAGCTAAAACTCCAGGTGGTTAAACCGAATCACACAGAACAAGGGAGCACCTTGCTCTGATACCAATTGAAAGTGCGTTATATCGACTAGAGGGGGGGTGAATAGGTGATTTTTATGAAAGTCTTCAAAACGTGGAAGTTATGAAGACAAACAGTAGAGATATTCCTATTACTATGCAGCGGAAGTTAGACTACACTAGGCAAGCCATGGTCAAGTATCAATAGAGTGAAAGCACAGTGACAAATAGCTATAGTGTAATAAGGATCAGGTAGGAAGATACTATGAAGCCAAACAGATCATACACTCACGTTGTGAAGACAAAAGATAGAACAGACAAGCAATGACTTCACAACGAGTGATCAGTAAGTAAAAGGAAGTGAAGATGAAACTAGTGACTCGTTGAAGACAATGATGTGTTGGACCAGTTCCAGTTGCTGTGACAACTGTACGTCTGGTTGGAGCGGCTAGGTATTTAAACCTTAGGACACACAGTCCCGGACACCCAGTCCTGAACACGCAGCTCAGGACACCAAGTCCTCACCGTATTCTCCTTGAGCTAAGGTCACATAGTCCTCGCCCAATCACTCTGGTAAGTCTTCAAGGTAGATTCCCAAACCTTCACAGACTTCGTTCACTGGCAATCCACAATGTCTCTTGGATGCTCTGAACGCGACGCCTAACCGTCTGGAGGATTCACAGTCCTCAAGTGTAATAAGTCTTCAGATCACACAGACAAGAAGACTTAAGTGATGCCCAATGTTCTCTGGCTCTGGGTGGTTAGGGCTTTTTCCTAGCTAGGAATTTTCTCTCAAAGTCTTCAAGGTGGGTTGCTCTCAAACGACAAAAGCCATGCACTGAAATCTGAGCAGCCAACCGTTTATGGTTGTAGGGGGTGGGCTATTTATAGCCACTTGGCAACCCGACCTGATTTGTCCGAAATGACCCTGGGTCACTAAGGAACCGACACGTGTCTCAACGGTCAGATTTCAAACTCTCATGGCAACTTTACTTGGGCTACAAGCAAAGCTGACTTGTCCGGCTCTGGACAAGGTTCGCTCTCATTGTCTTCACTCGAAGACATAGGTTTTTGGTTTAGGCATCACTTCAGTCATTCTGACTGGTTCTCCTGGACCCCACTTAACAGTACGGTGGTTCCTATGACTCAACACAAAAGAAAAAGAACTACGAAAGATCTAAGTCTTCGAGCTCCATAGGCTTCATAACGTGTCTTCATTTGTCATAGTCTTCAATGTGAATATCTTCATATACCACCTTTGACTTCAATGTCTTCGTACATTTTTAGGGGTCATCTCTGGTAGTAAAACCGAATCAATGAGGGACTTCTACCTGTGTTATCCTGCAATTGTCACAAACACATTAGTCCCTCAACTAGGTTTGTCGTTAATACTCCAAAACCAACTAGGGGTGGCACTAGATGCACTTACAGTTTCGAACGTGGCCGGTCGAACACAAGGCCGTTTCCTCCGTTCTGCGGTACGCCAGGCCTCGTTTCCATCGGCTGTTTCGTCCAAGCCCGCCCGATGAACATGACGACGCATTCCGTTCCGACCCAGCCGGTTGGCTCCCCATGAACACGACGACGATGCTGTTTCTCCGTTCCGACCCAGCCATGTACACGAGCCCTGGCCGTACGTATGCGCGAGTAGGCGTTCGAGACCCTACCCGTATGTACGTACGTGGCCGTATTTTCTTTCTTGCACACTGGCCGCTGTATGTAGTACGTGCGCGCCTCTACATCGACCAGTATGTACGTACACGTTCGCGACCAGAATGACAATGCTACGTACGCCTCGACCAGGTGGGTCCCGACTGTCAGGCACTTCCTTGCCTGCGAACATGTAGCCGGTGGGTCCCAGTAGTCAGGGGGGCGAATCGTTTTTTTTGCCCGAATGCACTTCCTTGCATGCGAAGATGTAGCTGGTGGGTCCCAGCAGTCAGGGGGAAATGGTTTTTTTCATGAAATACGGTGGCCCGTCCGGTGGGTCCCCGCTGTCAGGTGGAGGAATAATTATTTTGCGCGTAATAAGGAGGCACTTCCTTGCTGCGGCCGTGGACCCAGCTGTCAGCCTCTCCACATGCAATCCACGTCTGATGGAAGCCGTTCCTTGACCACGTTGACCACGCCGCGCAGAGAGCACCAGGGCGATGGACGACGGCGAGGCTTAGGAAGGGGACGATGTAGAGCCAGGGAAGACGCAGCAGTGGAAGCCCGCGCGGAGAGGAGTACGAGGGTTCACTGGTTCGGCTGCGGTGTGAGGCTGTCGTCGCCGTGGAATAACAGGGGGTGTGGGTGAGTAGAGGGATGGCCTGGCCAGCGGTGGGAGTAGTAGGGGGCGGTGAGGCCTCCGCGGCATCACAGCCGGCCACGGGAGGCAGGAGCACGCGACACGACCGGCGCTGCTTTGGGCGGCTGGAGCAAGAAGACCGGAGGTTGAAGAAGCACTACGGCCGTTGGATGGACATCGTACGGTCACTGCAGTTAGAATCGCTTATATTGACTAAGTTGACAATGAAGGAAATATGCCCTAGAGGCAATAATAAAGTTATTATTTATTTCCTTATAATCATGATAAATGTTTATTATTCATGCTACAATTGTATTAACCGGAAACATAATACATGTGTGAATACATAGACAAACAAAGTGTCACTAGTATACCTCTACTTGACTAGCTCGTTAATCAAAGATGGTTATGTTTCCTAACCATGAACAATGAGTTGTTATTTTATTAACGGGATCACATCATTAAGAGAATGATCTGATTGACATGACCCATTCCATTAGCTTAGCACCCGATCATTTAGTATGTTGCTATTGCTTTCTTCATGACTTATACATGTTCCTATAACTATGAGATTATGCAACTCCCGTTTACCGGAGGAACACTTTGGGTACTACCAAATGTCACAACGTAACTGGGTGATTATAAAGGAGTACTACAGGTGTCTCCAAAGGTACATGTTGGGTTGGCGTATTTCGAGATTAGGTTTTGTCACTCCGATTGTCGGAGAGGTATCTCTGGGCCCTCTCAGTAATGCACATCACTTAAGCCTTGCAAGCATTGCAACTAAATGAGTTAGTTGCGGGATGATGTATTACAGAACGAGTAAAGAGACTTGCCGGCAACGAGATTGAACTAGGTATTGGAATACCGACGATCGAATCTCGGGCAAGTAACATACCGATGACAAAGGGAACGACGTATGTTGTTATGCGGTCTGACCGGTAAAGATCTTCGTAGAATATGTAGGAGCCAATATGGGCATCCAGGTCCCGCTATTGGTTATTGACCGGAGACATGTCTCGGTCATGTCTACATTGTTCTCAAACCCATAGGGTCCGCACGCTTTAGGTTACGATGGCAGTTATATTATGAGTTTATGTATTTTGATGTACCGAAGGTTGTTCGGAGTCCCGGATGTGATCACGGACATGACGAGGAGTCTCGAAATGGTCGAGAAATAAAGATTGATATATTGGAAGCCTATGTTTGGATATCGGAAGTGTTCCGGGTGAAATCGGGATTTTACCGGAGTATCGGGAGGTTACCGGAACCCCCGGGAGCTATATGGGCCATGATGGGCCTTAGTGGAAAAGAGAAGAGGCAGCCCCTCATGGGCCGCGCGCCCCTCCCCTCCCTTGGTCCGAATAGGACAAGGAGAGGGGGCCGGCCCCTCTCTCTCTTTTCCCCCCTCCGCGAATCCTATTCCAACTAGGATTGGGGGGGGGAATCCTACTCCCAGAGGGAGTAGGACTCTCCTGGCGCGCCCTCCTTGGCCGGCCAGCCTCCCCCCTTTAGTCCTTTATATACGGAGGCAGGGGCACCCCAGAGACACACAAGTTGATCCACGTGATCTTTTCCTTAGCCGTGTGCGGCGCCCCCAGCCACCATAGTCCTCGATAATATTGTAGCGGAGTTTAGGCGAAGCCCTGCTGCTGTAGTACATCAAGATCGTCACCATGCCGTCGTGCTGACGGAGCTCTTCCTCGACACTTTGCTGGATCGGAGTCCGGGGATCGTCATCGAGCTGAACGTGTGCTTGAACTCGGAGGTGCCGTAGTTTCGGTGCTTGATCGGTCGGATCGTGAAGACGTACGACTACATCAACCAAACACTTCCGTTGTCGATCTACTAGGTATGTAGATCACACTCCCCCCCCTCGTTGCTATGCGTCACATGATCTTGCGTGTGCGTAGGAAATTTTTTGAAATTACTACGTTACCCATCAGTGGCATCCGAGCCTAGGTTTTATATGTTGATGTTATATGCACGAGTAGAACACAAGTGAGTTGTGGGCGATATAAGTCATACTGCTTACCAGCATGTCATACTTTGGTTCGGCGGCATTGTTGGATGAAGCGGCCCGGACCGACATTACGCGTACGCTTACGCGAGACCGGTTCTCCCGACGTGCTTTGCACAGAGGTGGCTTGTGGGTGACAGTTTCTCCAACTTTAGTTGAACTGAGTGTGGCTACGCCCGGTCCTTGCGAAGGTTAAAACAGCACCAACTTGACAAACTATCGTTGTGGTTTTGATGCGTAGGTAAGATTGGTTCTTGCTTAAGCCCGTAGCAGCCACGTAAAACTTGCAACAACAAAGTAGAGGACGTCTAACTTGTTTTTGCAGGGCATGTTGTGATGTGATATGGTCAAGACATGATGCTGATTTTTATTGTATGAGATGATCATGTTTTGTAACCGAGTTATCGGCAACTGGCAGGAGCCATATGGTTGTCGCTTTATTGTATGCAATGCAATCGCGATGTAATGCCTTACTTTATCACCAAACAGTAGCGATAGTCGTGGAAGCACAAGCTTGGCGAGACGACAACGATGCTACGATGGAGATCAAGGTGCCACGCCGGTGACGATGGTGATCACGATGGTGCTTCGGAGATGGAGATCACAAGCACAAGATGATGATGGCCATATCATATCACTTATATTGATTGCATGTGATGTTTATCTTTTATGCATCTTATCTTGCTTTGATTGATGGTAGCATTATAAGATGATCTCTCACTAATTATCAAGAAGTGTTCTCCCTGAGTATGCACCATTGCGAAAGTTCTTCGTGCTGAGACACCACGTGATGATCGGGTGTGATAGGTTCTACGTTCAAATACAACGGGTGCAAAACAGTTGCACACGCGGAATACTCAGGTTATACTTGACGAGCCAAGCATATACAGATATGGCCTCGGAACACGGAGACCGAAAGGTCGAGCATGAATCATATAGTAGATATGATCAACATAATGATGTTCACCAATGAAACTACTCCATCTCACGTGATGATCAGACATGGTTTAGTTGATTTGGATCACGTAATCACTTAGAGGATTAGAGGGATGTCTATCTAAGTGGGAGTTCTTTAAGTAAATTAACTGAACTTAAATTTATCATGAAACTTAGTACCTGATAAGTATCTTGCTCGTTTATGCTTGTTTGTAGATAGATGGCTCGTGCCGTTGTTCCGTTGAATTTTAATGCGTTCCTTGAGAAAGCAAAGTTGAAAGATGATGGTAGCAATTACACGGACTGGGTCCGTAACTTGAGGATTATCCTCATTGCTGCACAGAAGAATTACGTCCTGGAAGCACCGCTGGGTGCCAGGCCTGCTGCAGGAGCAACGCCAGATGTTATGAACGTCTGGCAGAGCAAAGCTGATGACTACTCGATAGTTCAGTGTGCCATGCTTTACGGCTTAGAATCGGGACTTCAACGACGTTTTGAATGTCATGGAGCATATAAGATGTTCCAGGAGTTGAAGTTAATATTTCAAGCAAATGCCCGGATTGAGAGATATGAAGTCTCCAATAAGTTCTATAGCTGCAAGATGGAGGAGAACAGTTATGTTAGTGAGCATATACTCAAAATGTCTGGGTATAATAATCACTTGATTCAATTGGGAGTTAATCTTCCGTATGATTGCGTCATTGACAGAATTCTCCAATCACTGCCACCAAGCTACAAGAGCTTCGTGATGAACTATAATATGCAAGGGATGAATAAGACTATTCCCGAGCTCTTCGCGATGCTGAAAGCTGCGGAGGTAGAAATCAAGAAGGAGCATCAAGTGTTGATGGTCAACAAGACCACTAGTTTCAAGAAAAAGGGCAAAGGAAAGAAGAAGGGGAACTTCAAAAAGAACGGCAAGCAAGTTGCTAATCAATAGAAGAAACCCAAACCTGGACCTAAGCCTGAAACTGAGTGCTTCTATTGCAAGCAGACTGGTCACTGGAAGCGGAACTGCCCCAAGTATTTGGCGGATAAGAAGGATGGCAAGGTGAACAAAGGTATATGTGATATACATGTTATTGATGTGTACCTTACTAATGCTCGCAGTAGCACCTGGGTATTTGATACTGATTCTGTTGCTAATATTTGCAACTCGAAACAGGGACTACGGATCAAGCGAAGATTGGTTAAGGACGAGGTGACGATGCGCGTGGGAAACGGTTATAAAGTCGATGTGATCGCAGTCGGCACGCTACCTCTACATCTACCTTCGGGATTAATATTAGACCTAAATAATTGTTATTTGGTGCCAGCGTTAAGCATGAACATTATATCTGGATCTTGTTTGATGCGAGACGGTTATTCATTTAAATCACAGAATAATGGTTGTTCTATTTATATGAGTAATATCTTTTATGGTCATGCACCCTTGAAGAGTGGTCTATTCTTGTTGAATCTCGATAGTAGTAACACACATATTCATAATGTTGAAGCCAAAAGATGCAGAGTTGATAATGATAGTGCAACTTATTTGTGGCACTGCCGTTTAGGTCATATCGGTGTAAAGCGCATGAAGAAACTCCATACTGATGGACTTTTGGAACCACTTGATTATGAATCACTTGGCACTTGCGAACCGTGCCTCATGGGCAAGATGACCAAAAACGCCGTTCTCCGGTACTATGGAGAGAGCAACAGATTTGTTGGAAATCATACATACAGATGTATGTGGTCCGATGAATATCGAGGCTCGTGGCGGATATCTATATTTTCTCACCTTCACAGATGATTTGAGAAGATATGGGTATATCTACTTAATGAAACATAAGTCTGAAACATTTGAAAAGTTCAAAGAATTTCAGAGTGAAGTTGAAAATCATCGTAACAAGAAAATAAAGTTTCTACGATCTGATCGTGGAGGAGAATATTTGAGTTACGAGTTTGGTGTACATTTGAAAAATTGTGGAATAGTTTCGCAACTCACGCCACCCGGAACACCACAGCATAATGCTGTGTCCGAACGTCGTAATCGTACTTTACTAGATATGGTGCGATCTATGATGTCTCTTACTGATTTACCGCTATCGTTTTGGGGGTACGCTCTAGAGACGGCCACATTCACGTTAAATAGGGCACCATCAAAATCCATTGAGACGACGCCTTATGAACCGTGGTTTGGCAAGAAACCAAAGTTGTCATTTCTAAAAGTTTGGGGCTGCGATGCTTATGTGAAAAAGCTTCAACCTGATAAGCTTGAACCCAAATCGGAGAAATGTGTCTTCATAGGATATCCAAAGGAAACTATTGGATACACCTTGTATCACAGATCCGAAGGCAAGACTTTTGTTGCTAAATTTGGAAACTTTCTGGAGAAGGAGTTTCTCTCGAAAGAAGTGAGTGGGAGGAAAGTAGAACTTGACGAGGTAACTGTACTTGCTCCCTTATTGGAAAGTAGTGCATCACAGAAAACTGTTTCTGTGACACCTACACCAGTTAGTGAGAAAGCTAATGATAATGATCATGAAACTTCAGAACAAGATACTACTGAACCTCGTAGATCAACCAGAGTAAGATCCGCGCCAGAGTGGTACGGTAATCCTGTTCTGGAAGTCATGCTACTAGATCATGATGAACCTACGAACTATGAAGAAGCGATGGTGAGCCCAGATTCCGCAAAGTGGCTTGAAGCCATGAAATCTGAGATGGGATCCATGTATGAGAACAAAGTATGGACTTTGGTTGACTTGCCTGATGATCGGCAAGCAATTGAGAATAAATGGATCTTCAAGAAGAAGACTGACGCTGACGGTAATATTACTGTCTACAAAGCTCGACTTGTCGCAAAAGGTTTTCGGCAAGTTCAAGGGATTGACTACGACGAGACCTTCTCACCCGTAGCGATGCTTAAGTCTGTCCGAATCATGTTAGCAATTGCCGCATTTTATGATTATGAAATTTGGCAGATGGATGTCAAAACTGCATTCCTGAATGGATTTCTGGAAGAAGAGTTGTATATGATGCAACCGGAAGGTTTTGTCGATCCAAAGGGAGCTAACAAAGTGTGCAAGCTCCAGCAATCCATTTATGGACTGGTGCAAGCCTCTCGGAGTTGGAATAAACGTTTTGATAGTGTGATCAAAGCATTTGGTTTTATACAGACTTTTGGAGAAGCCTGTATTTACAAGAAAGTGAGTGGGAGCTCTGTAGCATTTCTGATATTATATGTGGATGACATATTACTAATTGGAAATGATGTAGAATTTCTGGATAGCATAAAGGGATACTTGAATAAAAGTTTTTCAATGAAAGACCTCGGTGAAGCTGCTTACATATTAGACATTAAGATCTATAGAGATAGATCAAGACGCTTAATTGGACTTTCACAAACCACGTACCTTGACAAAGTTTTGAAGAAGTTCAAAATGGATCAAGCAAAGAAAGGGTTCTTGCCTGTGTTACAAGGTGTGAAGTTGAGTAAGACTCAATGCCCGACCACTTCAGAAGATAGAGAGAATATGAAAGATGTTCCCTATGCATCAGCCATAGGATCTATCATGTATGCAATGCTGTGTACCAGACCTGATGTGTGCCTTGCTATAAGTCTAGCAGGGAGGTACCAAAGTAATCCAGGAGTGGATCACTGGACAGCGGTCAAGAACATCCTGAAATACCTGAAAAGGACTAAGGATATGCTTCTCGTATATGAAGGTGACAAAGAGCTCATCGTAAAAGGTTACGTTGATGCAAGCTTTGACACTGATCCGGACAATTCTAAATCGCAAACCGGATATGTGTTTACATTAAACGGTGGGGCTGTAAGTTGGTGCAGTTCTAAACAAAGCGTTGTAGCGGGATCTACATGTGAAGCGGAGTACATAGCTGCTTCGGAAGCAGCAAATGAAGGAGTCTGGATGAAGGAGTTCATATCCGATCTAGGTGTCATACCTAGTGCATCGGGACCAATGAAAATCTTTTGTGACAATACTGGTGCAATTGCCTTGGCAAAGGA
Source organism: Triticum urartu (assembly GCF_003073215.2). Lineage (NCBI taxonomy): Eukaryota > Viridiplantae > Streptophyta > Magnoliopsida > Poales > Poaceae > Triticum > Triticum urartu. The sequence goes on from NC_053023.1 coordinate 1,618,650, forward strand.
ATCCATATTTCACAAGAGAACCAAGCACATCAAGAGACGCTTCAATTCCATCTGGGATCTAGTCCAGGTGGGAGACATAGAGATTTGCAAGATACATACGGATCTGAATATTGCAGACCCGTTGACTAAGCCTCTTCCACGAGCAAAACATGATCAGCACCAAGGCTCCATGGGTGTTAGAATCATTACTGTGTAATCTAGATTATTGACTCTAGTGCAAGTGGGAGACTGAAGGAAATATGCCCTAGAGGCAATAATAAAGTTATTATTTTTTTCCTTATAATCATGATAAATGTTTATTATTCATGCTAGAATTGTATTAACAGGAAACATAATACATGTGTGAATACATAGACAAACAAAGTGTCACTAGTATGCCTCTACTTGACTAGCTCGTTAATCAAAGATGGTTATGTTTCCTAACCATGAACAATGAGTTGTTATTTGATTAACGGGATCACATCATTAAGAGAATGATCTGATTGACATGACCAATTCCATTAGCTTAGCACCCGATCGTTTAGTATGTTGCTATTTCTTTCTTCATGACTTATACATGTTCCTATAACTATGAGATTATGCAACTCCCGTTTACCGAAGGAACACTTTGGGTACTACCAAATGTCACAACGTAACTGGGTGATTATAAAGGAGTACTATAGGTGTCTCCAAAGGTACATGTTGGGTTGGCGTATTTCGAGATTAGGTTTTGTCACTCCGATTGTCGAAGAGGTATCTTTGGGCCCTCTCGGTAATGCACATCACTTAAGCCTTGCAAGCATTGCAACTAAATGAGTTAGTTGCGGGATGATGTATTACAGAACGAGTAAAGAGACTTGCCGGCAACAAGATTGAACTAGGTATTGGAATACCGACGATCGAATCTCGGGCAAGTAACATACCGATTGACAAAGGGAATTGAATACGGGATTGATCGAATCCCTGACATCGTGGTTCATCCGATGAGATCATCATGGAACATGTGGGAGCCAATATGGGTATCCAGATCCCGCTATTGGTTATTGGCCGGAGAGGTGTCTCGGTCATGTCTGCATGGTTCCCGAACCCGTAGGGTCTACACACTTAAGGTTCGGTGACGCTAGAGTTGTTATGGGAAATAGTATGTGGTTACCGAAGGTAGTTCGGAGTCCCGGATGAGATCCCGGACGCCATGAGGAGTTCCGGAATGGTCCGGCGGTGAAGATTGATATATTGGACGAAGGGTATTGGAGTCCGAAAGTGTTCTGGGGGTACCAGGCTATGGCCAGCATGACCGAAAGGTGTTTCGGGAGCCCCGGCAAGTGTTGGAAGGCCTCATGGGCCAAAGGGGAAGGGGAAAACCAGCCCACCAAGGGGTGGTGCGTCCCCCACACCCTTTCCCACGTTACTTGGGGAGGTGGGGCGCCTCCACCTGGCTTGGGAGGCAAGCCTCCACCTGCTTGGCTTGGGGGGCAAGTCTCCCTAGGATTTTCCCTAGGGAGATCCAATCTGCTTGGCTGCCGCCCCCTAGGGGAAACCCTAGGGCGCCTCCCCCTCTCCCCTTGCCCCTATATATAGTGGAGGGGTGGGAGGGCAGCTGTAACTCTTCCCTGGCGCAGCCCTCCCTCCTCCAACTACTCCTCCTCCTCCGTAGTGCTTGGCGAAGCCTTGCTGGAGAACCACGAGCTCCATCGCCACCATGCCGTCGTGCTGCTGGAGTTCTCCCTCAACTTCTCCTCTCCCCTTGCTGGATCAAGAAGGAGGAGACGTCCCCGGGCTGTACGTGTGTTGAACGTGTAGGTGCCGTCCGTTCGGCGCTAGATCGGATCTTCCGCGATTTGAATCGCCGCGAGTACGACTCCATCAACCGCGTTCTTGTAACGCTTCCGCTTAGCAATATTCAAGGGTATGAAGATGCACTCCCTCTCTCTCGTTGCTAGCATCTCCTAGATTGATCTTGGTGACACGTAGGAAAATTTTGAATTATTGCTACGTTCCCCAACATTCACTACTTCCAAATATAGAGTTCTCCATATGCACATTTACTTCCCTAATGTATGGTTAGATGAAACCAGCAGTGTGGTGCATGTTTCTACATCATGAAAATGAGGAAACTAACATGGCCATTGATACACACTCGTATTTAGTAGTGGTATATAGATTACTATAAAATAAGGAGAATATCCATATATTCCTAACCATTTGATTATTCAGGGGTACAAATTGGCTGTAATGACATAATCACAATCGCATGAATTAACTCATTCCAAATATAGCTGATTTACGGCGTCTCTAATACATTGCCATAGTTCTACTCAAATTCTGCTCAAACAAGGATATGCCAATCATCACAAAAAGTTCAAACAGTGTCATGGCGTCATCATTAACATGAGACGGAAATAACTTACACGCGCCGTCCCAGCAATACATGGTGCCATCTTCTTTGTCGATCGCATAGATGATGCCATTGTGTTCAATAGCATCACAGAAGTGTGTATCAGCTTTGATGACGATCCACTGCGAGCTGAGTTGTCTCCATCCAAAGAAGGCACCGACTTAAAGATAGGCGAGTCCCTTGTCGAACAAGGCAATTAGCTTGAAGTCTGCGTAATCCGCATGTCGTGTGGGCACTTGGCAGATTACAATCTTCTGCAAAACAAGGTCCGTCCAACTGACGCGGTAATCTAGATGACTAGGACCGTGATGGTAATACTCTATATAATCCAACGGAGGAAGGATAATCTCATATGAGGTCTGGAAGTTCACGAGCACCAACTTTTTACCGTCTTCTCTGACGGCAGCCATCCAGTGGGAGTTCATGCTGACCTAGTACATACGTGCAAGAAGTTTTGGGCGATGGTGATCGGATCGAAGTCGAGGGAAATGATGTACGGCGACCCACTACATACCTGCAAAGAAGTTTCGGCTAATGGAGATCGGATTGAAGTCGAGGGCATCATGTACGCCTCCGTATCATGGTGAGCCAATCCCGCAAGACCAGATAGCAGCAAGTAGGGTGTCTTGAAAAGCTTAGGCCTCGCTTCAATGATGGTCGTGTGCATGCCCCTCGAGCATGCAGCCAGCTGCAGGGCGCTCAACATATCCATACACGAACAACAGAGGTCGAGGACGTCACTGGGGAGATAGCTCCAATCGCGGCTCATATGGATCCTGCGCGGTTCATGTTCGGCCATGGTGGAGTTTGGAAGGTGGGGTTTTGGGGGGCTTGATTTATGGGGGAGAAGGCTGTCGGTGCTGGAGCGGCTAGCGAGGGAATAGTGGTACTGGGGGTGGCGAGCGAGGCGAGGGTATGCGGGGGCACAGTGAAATAATGAAGAGTGACCTCAGGATCTCTGGCAAGACGGAGATGGAGATGGAGTGGTGCTAGGGGAGAGGGAGACGAGGCGAGGCATGCTATACAGCGGCTGTGACAGTGACTACACAGTGCACAAGGTGAGGCTGACTTTGGTAACCCCGACACGCCGCCTGGACTGGTGTCACCTCAGGCACAGGGTATTGTCACTTCACTGTGAGGACCGGATGAATAATAGTATTTTGACCATCAAGTGTACCACAGTTGTACTACTACTAGTAGTAGGAGTAGTAGGAATATGAGTACATTCCCGTGCTAGCAAGCCTCTGGGTTCACTTCATCCTCCAGCTATCATCCATATTGCGAGCAGAACCAAATTCTCGTGCATGCGGAAGCGCGAAGAAGGACTTTTCTTTTTTTGAGGATAACCGCATATTCCTTAACCGTAGTAGGAACATGAGTAGTACTCCCTCTGGTCCTCTTTTGTCTGCGCATAACTTTTTTCAGTATTTCTCTAATTAGTCTGTGTATACACCCTTTTGCATGCACCCATTTCCCTCCATGCCCCGCATTCACAACATTAATTAGCGTACGCATGAGCAGCTGCAGCCCGACTCCAGCCAATAAACTGCAGCATGCAAGTGGGCCACTCTGTGCGCGTGGGAGAGAGAAAAGGCAACCGAAGAGCCCGTCCAATCCATTGCATGCAGCAGTCAAACCACTGCACCTCTCCTCATGCATGCGCATAACTTCTCCCATTTACTTCTCCATCAGGAACCAATTTTCCTCGACTTTTCACTACTCCTTGATCTTCATTTGCATCCAAGCCACACTGCATTCACATTGTTTTAACCTCTTCACATCCTCCTGGAGTAATTCCGAAGCCCCTATAAATAATCATCTTCTTCAGTTAGATTAGCCATCTAATCCTAATTCTCCAAACCATAGCCCTCCGGTCCAGCGGTTCCAAATGGCGAAAGAGATCGAGATGCAGGTTTTTAGCGTCCAACATGTCCTCGTCGAAGGCTCGTTGAGCATAGTTGCCACAGTCACCGACCACCCAAGGGTTGTTTGGAAGTGGATCAACAATGTATCCAACTCCCTCCAAAAGGTGGAGATGAATGTCATCGGTCTCGACGCAGAGTACACGGAGCGTGCCACTGGGAAGATCCAACGCGCCGCAGTCCTTCAGCTGTGCCTCGAAGATGATGTTTTGGTGTACCACATCATCCACGCGCCCTCCATACCAGGTGAGCTTCATGATTTCTTGTCTCGGGAGGACATATGCTTCTGTGGGGCAGCCATCGCAGGGGACAAACAGAAGTTGGAGCTGTACAACCTTGATTTGAAAAGCATCGCTGACCTACAAACTAGAATAAAAATTCCTGTAGAAGATTGTGATAAACCGACACCATCCCTATTCAACGTAGCAAATTTTGTGCTAGGAACAAATCTTTAGAAGGGTGGCGAGACGCTGGCATTAAGGTCGTCTGGATGGGAGAATTATCCCTTAACGTACGAGCGGATAAAATATGCTGCCCTCGGTGCCCGTATGAGTTTCAAGATAGCTGCAAGGTCCAGAAAGCTTGTTGCGAAGCCGTCTCCCACAGAAAATGAGAAGAAGAAGAAGAAGAAGAATAAGAAGAAGAAGAAGATGTTGCACCAGCAGCAGGGCATTATGGATGGATGAACTATTTCCTCTCTTGTAAAAAATATTCCCTCTCTATGTATATTGATATTGATGGACTATTTCGATGGTGTGCATGTCTTTGGAACAAGTAGTAGCGTGGGTCTGCTTGACTATAAGGAACTATTTATCCGCCTAGCTTTCTCTACTACTCCTTCTAGTGATCGGTATGCAATGCATGTGTCCGTAGACATGACAGCTTGTCCATGGAAGTTCAACTACGACGACCATCACGTTTCATCCACTTCCACTCGCGATTCCCACGACGCCGCTCCAACCCATGGCACCACGTCCCCCGACGTGCGCCTCACCCCTCTCGGCGCACCGCCTCTCTGCCTTTGTGTGCATAACTGTGGGCCACCTTAAATGCGGCGAGCATCAAGTTTCTACCACAGCCACATGCGATTCCCACGACGCCGCACGAACCCATGACACCACACGTCCCGCATCATTGAATTTTCATCCAGCGGCTGTGACACATTTCGTCCCGGGCATCAATCCTCAGCTGGAGTCCTTCTGTACTACAGGTAGTACCCGCCGGTGTGGCCATCTACGCCTCATAATGCCCCGACACCCAGCTGTGGCACCCTCGCCACGGCCACGGCCACGCCACCACCGGCCGGTTCATCTCGAATGAGTGAGTCGCGAACCACACCACCACCATGAGAATGACATGTGGGCCAGCCGCATTTAACGTCCGCATGTCATTGACTGAGAGCATGGTTAATAATATAGCCGGCTGCTGGCTATATGATGTTGTCACATCACATATAGCTACGCTTGTAGCCAGCAAGTACAATAGTTTAATATTGATATGTACTACTTTGTTGTTACATGACCCACCTCGCTCTCTCATAAAATGCCTAGGAGCACGTGCTGCTGCCGGCTGTTAACTAGTAGCCCGCTTCTCTTCTCTTTCATCTTCTCTCTCGTCCAACTAAGCAAAAATATAATATTTAATGTCTTACAGCCCGCCTACATCACCTTATTGTACTTGCTCTCATAGGTCGTGCACTAAGCCACTGAAGTTCGGTCCTGTGGGCCCCGAGAGGGAAATGTAACTCCTGCGGCAGGCCTTGTGTGGTGCTCCTGTAGTACGAGCTCGTGCCAAACCCGGAATTTGTTTCTTACTACTACCAACTACTAGTAAGGTACACGTGCATTGCACGCATGAGATTCTGGTGGTTTGTGCATTATGCTTCTACATGTGGAGTCTTCTAGATTCTACATGTGGCAAAATCTGGTGGAATGTAGATGATATCCAACTCGGATTTGCCATCTTTGTACCATTGGATTGGCTTCATCCAATGACCAGCTTTCAAAGTTATGGTTTGGTTTGAAGCCTAAGGTTGCCACGCCTAAGCTTAGGCGTGCCGGCATGTGTTTGGTTCATTGCTACACTCGTGGCTTGCCACACTTTCCTAGCTACATGGTCCACATGTCATAGACTCAACTTCTTGCCAAATCTTGCCACACTTGTGGTGGCCATTTTGTTAGCCACATTTTTTGTGGCAGACACACTTTGCCTAAGCTTAGTTGTGGCAAAGTTAGTCATGAATGAAGTTCAACTGTGGAGTCTTCTAGATTCTACATGTGGCGGAATCTGGTGGAATGTAGATGATATCCAATAGCCAGTAGTGCTCGGATTTGCCATCTTTGTACCGTCGGATTGGCTTCATCCAACGACTAACTTTCAAAGTTATGGTTTGGTTTGCAGCCTAAGGTTGCCACGCCTGAGGGAGTCCTGGATTAGGGGGTCCTCGGACAGCCGGACTATATACTTTAGCCGGACTGTTGGACTATGAAGATACAAGATTGAAGACTTCGTCCCGTGTCTAGATGGGACTCTCCTTGGCGTGGAAGGCAAGCTTGGCAATACGAATATGTAGATCTCCTCCCTTTTAACTGACTCTGTGTAACCCTAGCCCCCTCCGGTGTCTATATAAACCAGAGGGTTTAGTCCGTAGGATAACAACAATCATACCATAGGCTAGCTTCTAGGGTTTAGCCTCTACGATCTCGTGGTAGATCAACTCTTGTAATACCCATATCATCAAGATCAATCAAGCAGGAAGTAGGGTATTACCTCCATCGAGAGGGACCGAACCTGGGTAAACATCGTGTCCCTTGCCTCCTGTTACCATCCTCCTTGGACGCACAGTTCGGGACCCCCTACCCGAGATCCGCTGGTTTTGACACCGACATTGGTGCTTTCATTGAGAGTTCCACTGTGCCATCACCGTAAGGCTTGATGGCTCCTTCGATCATCAGTAACAATGCGATCCAGGGTGAGGTTTTCCTCCCCGGACAGATCTTCGTATTTGGCAGCTTCGTACTACGGGCCAACTCGCTTGGCCATCTAGAGCAGATCGAGAGCTATGCCCCTGGCCATCAGGTCAGGTTTGGAAACTTGAACTATACTGCTGACATCCATGGAGACTTGATCTTCGACGGATTCGAGCCCATGTCAGGTGCGCCGCACAGTCACGATGAGCATGACTTAGCTCTGCCGTCGGACAGTGTTCGGGAGATCACACCTGCGATTACTCCGGGCCTCAATCCAGAACAAATTGCGCTGTCTGAGGACGGGTGGATGGACTCCGCCACGAAGGCCGCGTACTCAGCGGCGATAGAGCCGAATGCTAACATCACTTCCTATGAGACCCGTGTTGCCGGACACTTGGATTCGTCCCCGGCCACGGGCTCCGAGCCGCCTGCGTCCGTGCCTATCAAATCTGATTGGGCACCGATCATGGAGTTTACCTCCACGAATATCTTTCAGCACTCGCCCTTTGGCGACGTGCTAAACTCGTTGAGGTCTCTCTCCCTGTCAGGAGACCCTTGGCCGAACTATGTATGGCTAGAATGGGATGCGGACGACGAAGAAATTCGCTCCCCACCCACCACCCACTTAGTAGCCACTGTCGACGATTTAACCGACAAGCTCAACTTCGGCTCCGAAGACATCAACGGTATGGACGACGATGCACGAGACGAACAAGAACCACCGCCCACAGGGCGCTGGACTGCCACCTCATCATATGACATATACATGGTGGACACCCCCAAATAAGGCCATGGCGATAAGACATCGGAGGATAATCCATCCAAGAAGCAATCCAAGCACCGATGTCAGCGGCGCCGCTCTAAGTCCCGCCATAGCAAAAGCAGCGATACCGGCACAAGAGACAATAACACTCCGGATAGTGCCGAAGACGACGACAATCCCCTCCAGCCAGACCTCGAGCGGGAGGATGAACAAGCTAGCCCTCCGGAACAGGCAGCAGACGGAGAATCAGAGGATGACAATTACATGCCTCTCTCCGAAGACGAGGTGAGCCTCGGCGATGAAGAATTTATCGTGCCTGAGGATCCCATGAGCAGGAGTGCTTCAGGCGTCGGCTTATAGCCACAGCAAACAGCCTGAAGAAAAAAGCAACACCAACTTCGAGCTGATCAAGATCTGCTAGCGGATAGATGGACTGAAGTCCTGGCAGCCGAGGAATACGAACTCGAACGCCCAACCAAGAGTTACCCAATACGAACTCGAGTTGCTACACCAACTCGAGGAGGAAGCATTAAAACCTACATTACCAGCGTATGGTGCGGCTGATCGGCCACCTCGTGGCCGAAATAGAGGGGCATATCAGCCTGAAGTCCACCCCGCGCCCCGTCACCAGACAAACAAAAACACCAAGGCCCAGGGCAACACGCGGGACCTGCGAGACGTATTGGAAAACAAAGCAGGACATACAAGATCGATTTACGGATCATGGGGTCGTGCCCCAACGCGTGACGATGATCGTCACACCGGATACGCTAAAAGCAAATCCGGGCGGGCCGAATACAGCAGACAAGACTCGTATGAACTGCGTCGTGACATAGCCCGACACAGAGGCACTGCACATCCCCTATGCTTCATCGATGAAGTAATGGATCATGAATTCCCAGAAGGATTCAAACCCGTGAACATTGAGTCATACGATGGCACAACAGACCCCGCGGTATGGATCGAGGATTTCCTCCTCCACATCCACATGGCCCGCAGTGACGATCTACATACCATCAAGTACCTCCCACTAAAACTCAAAGGACCAGCTCGGCATTGGCTGAATAGCCTGCCAGCAAACTCCATTGGCAGTTGGGAGAATTTGGAAGATGCATTCCTTGACAACTTCCAGGGCACTTATGTGCGACCACCAGATGCTGATGACTTGAGCCACATAACCCAACAGCCAGGGGAATCGGCCAGGAAATTTTGCACTCGGTTCCTAACTAAAAAGAACCAAATTGTCGATTGTCCGGATGCCGAGGCCTTGGCGGCATTTAAACACAACATCCGGGATGAGTGGCTCGCCCGACACCTCGGCCAAGAGAAGCCGAAGTCCATGGCAGTCATCACGACATTCATGACCCGCTTTTGCGCGGGCGAGGATAGCTGGCTGGCTCGCAGCAACAACACATCAAGGAATCCTGGCACTTCAGATGCCAAAGATACTAACGGCAGACCACGTCGCAACAGACACAAGCACCGCAACAACGGCAATAACACCGAAGACACGGCAGTCAATGCCGGATTCAGTGGATCTAAATCTGGTCAGCGGAAAAAGGCATTCAAAATAAGCAATCCGGGCCCGTCCAGTTTGGACCGTATAATCGATCGCTCGTGTCAAATTCACGGCACCCCCGATAAGCCAGCCAATCACACCAACAGAGAGTGTTGGGTGTTCAAGCAGGCTGGCAAGTTGAATGCCGAAAACAAGGACAAGGGGCTGCATAGCGACGACGAGGAGGAGCCTCGGCCACCGAACACAGGAGGACAGAAGAGGTTCCCTCCACAAGTGAAAACGGTGAACATGATATACGCAACCCATATTCCCAAGAGGGAACGAAAGCGTCCACTAAGGGACGTCTATGCGATGGAGCCAGTCGCCCCAAAGTTCAACCCATGGTCCTCTTGTCCGATCACCTTCGATCGCAGGGACCACCCCACTAGTATCTGTCATGGCGGATCTGCCGCATTGGTCCTTGACCCCATCATTGATGGATTTCACCTCACTCGAGTCCTTATGGACGGTGGCAGCAGCCTGAACCTGCTCTATCAGGATACAGTGCGCAAAATGGGCATAGACCCCTCGAGGATCAAACCCACAAAAACCACCTTTAAAGGGGTAATCCCAGGTGAGAGGCCTGTTGCACGGGCTCAATCACACTGGAAGTGGTCTTCGGGTCTCCGGACAACTTTCGAAGCGAGGAGTTAATCTTCGATATCGTCCCCTTTCGCAGCGGCTATCACGCACTGCTCGGACGAACCGCATTTGCCGGATTCTATGAGGTACCACATAATGCATACCTCAAACTCAAAATGCCAGGACCACGCGGGATTATAACAGTTAATGGAAACACAGAGCGCTCGCTCCACACGTAGGAGCACACTGCGGCTCTCGCAGCAGAAGCGCAAAGCAGCCTTATTAGGCAAGCTGACAATTCGGCGAAAAAGACCCTGGACACCTTCAAGCGAGTCCGGAGTACCCCGCAGGCGGATCGGCAGGCATGTTTTGAGCTCAACTAGTAATTCGGCCTCCGTCCTAGTCCCAGTCGAGTGGCGAAATCCGTGCCACGCGTACATAACTACGAACTCAAGATACCATGGTCATAGGTGGAGGCACCACTACGACACGTCCCACAATCCGGCTCAACCGCCCCAGGGGCTGTATACCTTTATCATTTTTCTCCCTTTCAGGACCTTACTCTCTGGAAGCCCTTTCCGGTAGTCTAATTGTTGGACTCATTGCGGTAAGGAAATACCAAGGAAGCAAGATGGTCTGACGTACAAGGGAATCCTCAGGTGGTCTCTGATAACGATCAAAATACCTGTCTTACATACCCATACGCAGCTTGCCCTTGGATAGGACATGTCAAATAGTCCTATTTTTTGCTTATTCACCTACTTGTATCCGTACGCTTCGGCGTACTATTTAATAACAATGCATAGCGTTAGCCTATTATTGCATTACCCTTTCTTTTTCCTTGTCTGCTTATTTACGACAGATTGCACCCGTACATTCTGGTATGACTAGTGCGCCAGGGGCTTCAGTATACCCCATAATACGGCGTGAGAAGTCCGAACACTTTCAACAATGCGGCAACCCAAACTTATAGCATTATATGCATCAGCTCCGAATCATGTCTTGGGTCAATAGTTGGGTTTTCCCGGCTCCCATGTTTTGGTACCTTATGTTCCGCAATATCGGCTAAGGTAGCACCGGGAGAACTACTGCGATAGTGTCTCGGTTCTTTCGGACGAGCACCTCAATAGAGAAAGCCGAAAATTGACTATCATGATGAGGCGAGAGCTAGTCACTGTTCGAGAGGTCTCAAGTCCTTAAAGACATTTTCAGCTTCAGGCGAGGAGTCGGCCTTGCCCGACTTAGGCGTTTATAGCGCCCCAAATTTGGCCTTCCAAATACTAGGGGCTTCGCCAAAATTTAAAATTGTTGACTTCTATGGCTAAGTGAGAGTGATAAAGCTTTATAGTCTGATTGCCTGGTTCGTTGTGCTGAACACCTCCTTTGAAGGACCCAAAATTGGGATAAAGAGTGCTCAGGTTTATCCCGAACACCTCAGTACTAGTTACATGGGGGCAGAAGCCGACGACTGGCCAACTCTCAGATTTTATAAACGGCCACAAAGAAGGTAATATTTTAAATTAACAAGCATTGCGTAGTGCAAATGAACTCATTTCATATTACAGGATCACATGAGTACATTCATTCGAATATTACATCCTTAGCACATTCCTCCGCCACAAGGCGAGTACCCTTCAGGACACTGTCCTAATACTTTTTGGGGTGGTGATGCTCCTTGCCTTTCGGCGGCCCCTCCTTCACCAGCTTTTCGGCATCCAGCTTTGCCCAGTGCACCTTCGCCCGAGCAAAAGCCCTGCGCGCACCCTCGATGCAGACGGACCGCTTTATGACTTCAAGCCATGGGCAGGCATTCACAAGCCGCCTCACCAGACCAAAGTAGCTACCAGGTAGGGGCTCGCCAGGCCACATCTGGGCTGTAAGACCCTTCATGGCCTGTTCGGCCGCCTTGTGAAGCTCGACCAGTTGCTTCAACTGGTTACTCAAGGGCATTGGGTGTTCGGTCCCAGTATATTGAGACCAGAACAACTTCTCCGTCGAGCTCCCCTCCTCGGCCCGGTAGAACTCCGCGGCATCCGACACACTGTGGGTAGATCTGCGAACGCTCCTGGAGAGCTCCGAACTCGGGTAAGTAAAAAGAAAGTTTCCTTCACATGCTTGCTTTGCATAAAGAATGCCTTACCCGCCGCTATCTTCTTAACCGCCTCAATTTCCTGGAGGGCCTTTTGGGCTTCGGCCTTGGCATGTTGCACATTTTCAAGGGCCTTCGCAAGCTCGGACCCTTGAGTCTTCAAGTCACGTTCCAAGGACTCGTGTTTCTTGACGAGAGCCTGAAGCTATTGCTGCACCTCGCCCACTCGGGCCTCTTGTTTCTCTCGCTCGAGGCGCTCCTTGGCCGCTTTGTCTTCGGCCTCGGATAGCACCTTCTTCAGGGCCGCCACTTCGGTCGTGGACCCTAGCAAAATTCATGACGATCCTATCATTCCAAAACCATATTTCTCTTTATCAATATACAGACGGGGTATCACTTACCTTTGTTCTATTCGAGCTGCCTCTTGGTAAGGCTGAGCTCTTCCTTGGACCACTCAAGGTCCCGCTTCAGTACGGAGACCTCCGCAGTACGTGCGGCAGCGGCCAGTAGTGAAGCCTGCATATGCACATAGACATATTCTGATCAAGACTCCTGCGGTTATTATTTGATCCTCTATTTGGCTTTTCGTCGCGAACGCCAAACAGAGCATCAGGGGCTACTGTCTATGCGGTAACATTCTCTTATAATTTGGTCACTCACATCAAAGCCTGTTAGAGGCTGGCACAGGCTTCAGTCAGTCCGCTCTTGGCATACTAAACCTTTTTGACCACCGCACTCATAATATTGTGGTGCTCTTCGTCAATAGAAGCGCCGCGAAGCGCTTCCAGCAAGTTGTCCGATGCCTCTGGATGGACAGAGGCCATCGGCACAGACGGCTTGCCCCCCTTAGCAAGGGGTTGCCTGACAGAATACGGAACCACTGGAGGTTCCGGCGCCGTATTCGGCTTGGGGCTAGACTTGCTGCCCCCGGCATTAGGGCCCAGGGGAGTCTTGCCCCTCAGGCACCCAGCGCCTGGAATGTCCCCTTGTGGCGCCTCCGGAACTATCCCCCCTTGGTTCAGTGCCCCTCGAGACAACACCTTGGCGTCATCCGTAGGGAGGGGGGAAGAGGCGGTCGGGAGTGAATCGCTGTTCATATCCGACGGGCCCAAAGAACCATCCGACAAAGACACGTCGATATGGGCTCGGGACGGACTGCATAATCATGTTCAGCGTGATGAGAAGCAGTACAATAAAACATATCAAGAATTATTACGGTATCTGGATACTCACGACTTGGCTAGGGGCTTCTCCCTGGGTAAACACTCCTAGTCGCTGAAAGCGGCCGTCGTGGAGCAGCCCGGGAGGAGGGTCCTTCCCTTCTTGGACCCTTCGGCCTCCCCGGATGGGGCGGCCTTCCTTTTCCTATCCCCCCGACGGGGGGGGGGGAGAACTTTCCTCTTCCTCCTCCTCGTTTTCATGGGAGGAGTGCACCTCGGTGTTTTCGGACGAGGAGTCCGATGTAACCTTGCGCTGGAGACCCTTCCTGGTCCCTGTGGCCTTCTTCTTGGCCTTCTTCTCCGGCACCTCATAAGGCGCCAGAACCAACATGTCCGTTAGGAGAGCATTTGCTGGACCTTTGGGCAGGGGAGCTGGACAATCGATCTGCTCTGTTGTCGCTACCCAGTCCTGTTAAATGGCGTGGAGGCTTAGATCCAGTGTCTGGTTATACTGGGGAAAAGAACATCTTATGAGATATAAAAGACTTACCAGATTGGCAGGGCGCTTTGCGCAGAGTCCACGGTCCTCGGTAAGGGGAGGCGGTACCTTGGCGCCCTTGAACATCACCTTCCAGACGTCCTTGTGCGTCGTGTCGAATAGCTCTCGCAGCATTTGGTGCTCGGCTGGGTCAAACTCCCACAAATTGAATGCCTGTCTTTGACACAGGAGGATCCGGCGGAAGAGCATGACTTGGACCACGTTGACAAGCTTGATTTTCTTGTTCATCATGTTTTTGACGCAAGTCTGGAGTCCGGTCAGCTCCACCGAGGAACCCCAGGATAGGCCTTTCTATTTCCAGGAGGTGAGCCGCATGGGGATTCCGGATCGAAATTCGGGGGCCGCCACCCAGTTGGTGTCGCCCGGCTAGGTGATATAGAACAACCCCGATTGCCACCCCTTTACGGTCTCCACATAGGAGCCTTCGAGCCAGGTGACGTTGGGCATTTTTCCCACCATGGCGCCTCCGCACTCCGCTTGCTGGCGGACCACCACCTTCGGTTTAACGTTGAAGATCTTCAGCCATAGGCCGAAGTGGGGCTTGATGTGGAGGAAGGCCTCGCGTACGACGATGAACACCGAGATGTTGAGGATGAAATTAGGGGCCAGATCGTGAAAGTCCATCCCGTAGTAGAACATGAGCCCGCGGACAAACGGGTGGAGAGGAAATCCCAGTCCGCGGACGAAGTGGGTAAGAAATACCACCCTCTCATGGGGTTCTAGAGTATTGACGATCCGCCCCGCATCTGGCAGCCGTTGTGCGATATCTGTGGCCAGATATCCGGCTCCCCGTAGCTTTGTGATGTCCTCCTCCGTAACGAAAGAGACCATCCACTTGCCTCCCGCTCCGGACATGCTTAGAGTGGTTTGAGGAGAAAATGCGAACTTGGGTGTTGGAGCTTGAGTGCGCAAGAATGGATGAGCAAGTAGGAAGAGGGCGTGGGTGAAAAAGATGAATACTTGTCCCTTTATAAGGGCGGAAGAAACTATGCGCCTCTCCACCTGCCTGGTAAACTCGCTTATTCCCCAAGTGCCATGATTGATGGCGCGGTTGGGTTACCCACACCTGTAGTGATGAGAATCTCGTAATAAGGGGGACACGATCTCTGCTTCAACAAGACGTGCCAAGAAAACTGCCTCACAATATGTGCAGTGGCTGGTTGAGAAAAACGGTTCGAATAATGACCGGGCCGTGTTGTGATGTCATGCTACAGAAGTTGTCAGCAGATTAGATTTGTGGAAATATTATTCTCTCTACGGTGGTATGTGGAATTTGTTTTGCATACCTGGACACTATCCTTGTGTTCAAAATCTTCTATGGAATATTCGCAGGAGGAACCCGCCTTGCAATGCCGAAGACAATCTGCGCGCCGGACTCATCGTCATTGAAGCCTGGTTCAGGGGCTACTGAGGGAGTCATGGATTAGGGGGTCCTCGGACAGGCAAACTATATACTTTAGCCAGACTGTTGGACTATGAAGATACAAGATTGAAGACTTCGTCCCGTGTCCGGATGGGACTCTTCTTGGCTTGGAAGGCAAGCTTGGCAATACGGATATGTAGATCTCCTCCCTTGTAACCGACTCTATGTAACCCTAGCCCCCTCCGGTGTCTATATAAACTGGAGGGTTTAGTCCGTAGGACAACAACAATCATACCATAGGCTAGCTTCTAGGGTTTAGCCTCTACGATCTCGTGGTAGGTAAACTCTTGTAATACTCATATCATCAAGATCAATCAAGCAGGAAGTAGGGTATTACCTCCATCGAGAGGGCCCGAACCTGGGTAAACATCGTGTCCCCTGCCTCCTGTTACCATCCGCCTTAGACACATAGTTCGGGACCCCCTACCCGAGATCCGCCGGTTTTGACACCGACAACACCTAAGCTTAGGCATGCCACAAGTGTGTTTGGTTGCATTCTCATCTCAGCATAGTTGTTCCCTCTTCATGCATGCTCAACTCAACACCCCTCTTCATGTATGCTCTCTTCACGCATGCTTCTAGTGTATTTGTGCTAATCTAGTGTGGACTCATGCACCCTCCATACACTCTCACTAGTAGAAAACGGAGCTTTAAAACCGGTTCGTAAGGGCCTTTAGTGCCGGTTTTGCAACTGGCACTAAAGAGTGGAGACTAAAGACCCCCCCTTTAGTACCGGGTTGGCACGAACTCGCACTCAAGGCCCACCACGTGGCGTGAGCTCGCGCCCTGGTATGGGGGACCTTTAGTACCGGTTGGTGTTACCAACCGGTACTAAAGGTTTTATTTTTTGAAAATTTTGGAAAAAAAATTTGATTTTTTTTTTCAATTTTTAATTTTTCTGAATTATTTGATGATTTAATCTCTAATCACCTCTCTTAACTGCTCAAGTGTGGATCACTCATTCCAAATCGCCTAACTTCCCGGCCAGTCACCCATCCTCTCACTCCCCCAGCCTGAGCACGCTTAACTTTGGAGTTCTATTCCCCGTACATTCCAAGTCTGCACTTGTTGTTTTCCTGACACATGTAAGCTATCAATCCTGTTAACCCTCAGCAGTTTAGCTTGAGCATTAGGTCACACGTTTCACCGTTTGATTTTGAAACTATTATTCTAAAAAACAGTAATTATTTAGTAACACTAATCTTTCTTGAATAAGTTTGACCATAGTTTGACCACACTTTGACCATAGTTTGACCAGATTTGACCATAGAGCCTTCCACCAGTTCCTAAACCGCTCCAGTCGGAGCACGTTGTCGTTCTTGTTAGTTGTGAGTGAATTCCCTCGGTATGATCATTCTTTCATCAGTTTCTTCCCCGTTTCTTCTCTAGCCTGAGCCTAACACACTATTCTAGCTAGACATGGGTGTGGCTCGTAACACCTGATGACCAAACGGATCTACGGCACCATCAAATCTCAAAACTTTAACTGCCAAAACTATTGTTTTTCATCTTGTAGTCCCTTTTAGAATTATTAAACGTCCCTTTTTTGGGCCGAGATTTCCAGGAACGCTTTCTCGGGGTTTGTGTGCACGTATTTCAAACCGTACAGACCTAAAAATTAGAAGTCATTCCATCTTTATTCCCCTAGAGCCTTCCACCAGTTTCAAAACTGCTCCAGTCGGAGCACGTTATCATTCTTGTTAGTTCTGAGTGAATTCCCTCGGTATGATCATTCTTTCATCAGTTTGTTCCCCGTTTCTTCTCTAGCCTGAGCCTAACACACTATTCTAGCTAGACATGGGTGTCGCTCGTAACACCTGATGACCAAACGGATCTACAGCAACATCGAATCTCAAACTTTAACTGCCAAAACTATTGTTTTTCATCTTGTAGTACCTTTTAGAATTATTAAACGTCCCTTTTCTGGGCCGAGATTTCACGTGATGAGAGGTACTCCGAGATTGATACTGTTTATCATTCTTGGTAGTTCTAAGTGAATTCCCTCGGTATGATCACTCCTTCATCAGTTTGTTCCTTCTAATTAAACGAACCTTGGGCAGGAACCTTCGTTCAGAACAAACAAGAATGATAACGTGCTCGGACTGGAGCGGTTTAGGAACTGCTGGAAGGCTCTAGGGGAATAAAGATGGAATGACCTAATTTTTAGGTCCGTATGGTTTGAAATACATGCACACAAACCCCGAGAAAGCGATCCTGGAAATCTCGGCCCAAAAAAGGACATTTAGTAATTCTAAAAGGGACTACAGGATGAAAAACAATAGTTTTGGCAGTTAAAGTTTGAGATTCGACGGTGCGGTAGATCCGTTTGGTCATCAGGTGTTACGAGCCACACTCATGTCTAGCTAGAATAGTGTGATAGGCTCAGACTAGAGAAGAAACGGGGAAGAAACTGATGAAAGAATGATCATACCATGGGAATTCACTCAGAACTAACAATAATGATAACGTGCTCCGACTGGAGTGGTTTAGGAACTGTTGGAAGGCTCTAGGGGAATAAAGATGGAATGACTTCTAATTTTTAGGTCCGTATGATTTGAAATACGTGCACACAAACCCCGAGAAAGCGTTCCTGGATATCTCAGCCCAAAAAATGACGTTTAGTAATTTAAAAGGGACTACAGAATAAAAAACAATAGTTTTGGCAGTTAAAGTTTGAGATTCGACGGTGCCGTAGAATCGATTGGTCATCAGGTGTTACGGGCCACACCCATGTCTAGCTAGAATAGTGTGTCAGGCTCAGGCTAGAGAAGAAACGGTGAACAAACTGATGAAAGAATGAACATATCAAGGGAATTCTCTCAAAACTAACAAGAATGATAACGTGCTCCGACTGGAGCGGTTTAGGACCTGTTGGAAGGCTCTAGGGGAATAAATATGGAATGACTTCTAATTTTTATGTCCGTATGATTTGAAATACATGCACACAAACCCCGAGAAAGCGTTCCTAGAAATCTCGGCCCAAAAAAGGACGTTTAATAATTCTAAAAGGGACTACAGGATGAAAAACAATAGTTTTGGCAGTTAAAGTTTGAGATTCGATGGTGCCGTAGATCCGTTTGGTCATCAGGTGTTACGATCCACACCCATTAATATCTAGAATAGTGTGCTAGGCTCAGACTAGAGTAGAAACGGGGAACAAACTGATGAAAGAATGATCATACTGAGGGAATTCGCTCAGAACTAACAAGAATGATAACGTGCGCCGACTGGAGCGGTTTAGGAACTGCTGGAAGGCTCCAGGGGAATAAAGATGGAATGACTTCTAATAATTAGGAACGCTTGGTTTGAAATACATGCACACAAACCCGAGAAAGCGTTCCTGGAAATCTCGGCCCAAAAAAGTACATTTAGTAATTCTAAAAGGGATTACAGGATGAAAAACAATAGTTTTGGCAGTTAAAGTTTGAGATTCGATGGTGCCGTAGATCCGTTTGGTCATCAGGTGTTATGAGCCACACCCATGTCTAGCTAGAATAGTGAGCTAGGCTCAGACTAGAGAAGAAACGGGGACCAAACTGATGAAAGAATGATCATACAGAGGGAATTCAATCAGAACTATCAAGAATGATAACATGCTCCGACTAGAGCGGTTTAGTAACTGCTGGAAGGCTCTAGGGGAAGAAAGATGGACTGACTTCTAATTTTTAGGTCCGTATGATTTGAAATACGTGCACACAAACCCCGAGAAAGCGTTCCTGGAAATCTCAGCCCAAAAAAGTTTGAGATTTGATGGTGTCGTAGACCCGTTTGGTTATCAGGTGTTACAAGCCACACCCATGTCTAGCTAGAGTAGTGTGCTAGGCTCAGACTAGAGAAGAAACGGGGAACAAACTGATGAAAGAATGATCATACCGAGGGAATTCACTCAGAACTAACAAGAATGATAACATGCTCCGACTGGAGCGGTTTAGGAACCGCTCGAAGGCTCTAGGGGAATAAAGATGGAATGACTTCTAATTTATAGGTCCGTATGATTTGAAATACTTGCACACAAACCGCATGAAAGCATTCGTGGAAATCTCTATTGGATTTCTGGTTCCGGCAGACCCTTGAGGTTCAAACACTGGGGTGCATGGAGATTTCACCTCCTACCTTCCTGCACCCCTCCGCCATGATAGGATCAAAGCTATGAAAAGAACAACACAAGGGACACAGGGTTTATACTGGTTCGGGCCACCGTTGTGGTGTAATACCCTACTCCAGTGTGTGGTGTGGTGGATTGCCTCTTGGTCTGATGATGATGGACAGTACAAGGAAGAACAGCCTCGCGAGGGTCTGTTCTTGGCTGGGGCGATGAACTGCTGGGGGGAGTTCAGCCACCTTTCTCTATCTCTCTCTCTCTGCTTACCACCTCTCTACTTGTCGAGCCCTTGGAGGAGACTGAGCCGAACCCCTTGCTACGCGGGTGGCCGGTCCTATTTATAGTGGCCCTGGTCCTCTCCCCAAATATTGAGCGGGAAGGGAGCCAACAATGGCGGGATAATTTGAAGGGGGACAGCAAGTATCAACTATCCTGACAAAAGTAGTCTTCGTCTGCGCAAAGCTCTGGTGATGACGCCGTCTTGGGCTCCACGGTGACCTCCGTCTCGTAGTCCTCTTGGTCTTGGTCTCGTTGCACCGAAACGGCAACCTTTGCCTGATGCCTCGGTACTCCGTGGCTGCGCATGCCCCCTTTGCACCAAAGAGGAAAGGAGGATGCTGCGCGGGCTGGCACCCGCCTGGCGCCCTGAGTCGTCATGGCTTGCGTCATGGGCACCTCGCGAGGTACCCCGCCTTGATCTCTCCGCCAACATGTGAGCCAGGCTGACGAGGCCGTGCCTGAGGAAGCTCCATGTCGTCCGCCCCGCGAGGTTTGGCCCCTCGCGAGGGTCTTGAGTTTGTGTTGGTGAAGATGGGCCGTGCTGGGCTACCCTTTGAGCCACGCCGCAGGCCGCAGGCAGGCAAGTCTGGGGACCCCCGTTCCCAGAATGCCGACAGTAGCCCCCGGGCCCAAGGCGTGCCCGGACTTGGCCGTGCAGGGAGGCGGGAGGGCAAGAGCAAAGCGCCGCGGGCCCTAACAGCCTGCGGCCTTGGGCGCCGCGTGGCAGTTGACTGGACGTGGGCGCCTTAGCAGCCGCGCGAGTTGATAAGGGAGTGGCGTCCGCCTAGGCCCTTCTTCTTGCTTCCCCCGGTTGCTGTTCAGATCCCCTTTCCCGCGCTTCTCCTCCCTTCCTCCGAAATCTCCAGATCTGCTCTGACCGTGCGACCCAGGAAGCCATGGCGCCTCGCCAGCCCCCGGCCGCAGCTTGGTACTCGTCTGCCCTGGACCCGCCGAACGTGTCGGAGGCGGGCCTTGCCCGGTTGCGCCGGATAGCAACGGCGCGAGGCATCGACGGGGCGAAGGTGTTCAAGGCCGGCTCCGCCACCCCTCAGGGTCAGAGGAGCACCTTCTATCCACTCTTTGTAAGTGCCATTGTTGCTGGCCTGGTGCCTCCCTTCTCCGAGTTCTTCTTCTCTGTCCTCCGCCATTACAAGCTGCAGGCTCTGCATCTCCATCCCAACCCCGTCCTTCTCCTCGCGATCTTTGCTTATTATTGCGAGGCCCACGTTGGGGTGCAGCCCTCAGTGGCCTTGCTGCGCCACTACTTCTCCCTCCGGACCTCTCGCGGTCCTGATTCCACGTGCGCGAGCTTCATCGCGTACGGTGGCGCCATTGCCATCTCGAACTCTGGGAAGAGGATTGAGGGCTTCAGGAGCAAGTGGGTCTTGGTGGACGCTGAGCGCATCCACCCTCGGCTGATCTTGCCCACCGAGCAGCTCATGAGCTCCATCAACTGGGGTCGAGCGGAGCTCACAGATCCCCGTGCGAAGATGGTGTTGGAGAAGATGGACGCGGATCTGAGGCCGGCCGACATGGCGGCGGCAAAGCTGACCGGCGCGTCGTTGCTGAGGGAGTTCCTGGAGCACCAGCTGGCTCCGCTTCGGCAGTTCTCGCTTCCAATGTGGAGGCCCCGTCCGAGCCCCGCGGCCTGGGCCGACGGAGACTTGGCTGCGGTTCTCCAATCTCTGGTCGGGGGCAATGTGGCGAGGTTGGAGGGCGCTCCTACGCCCTTGTTCCTCCGCGACGACTGGGAGCGGGTAGTGAAGTCCATGCCCGTCTTCAACGGGGAAGGGCCCGTGCCCCTGGAGGCTCCCGAGGGACCGGTGGACGTGCCCTCCGGCGACTCCAGCGAAGAGGAAGAAGGTGGGGAGCGCGGAAAAGGGCCTGACTCCGAGGTGACTGACGGAGAGTCGAGGGCTCCCCTCCCCCGGCGCAGGTCCCGCGTTCTCCACCTCTCTCAGAACGATGACGACGAGGATGACGACGAAGACGATGAAGAGCAGGACGGCGGGAGCTCGCCCCCGATCTTGAAGAAGGACAGGACCGGGCTGATCTCCCGCGGGTCTCCCCCGGCCCCGGGGCAAACCGCAGACGCACCTTCCGCCTCCAAGCTTCCCGAGGTTGACCCTTACAGCCGGCTTTCAGGCTTCAAATTTGGCCGGAGGCCGCTTGAGCTCACTGGCGACGACCCGTAAGCGTTCGATTCTTATCTTTATCTCTTGCTCTGCTTCTGAGGCTTGACGTCCGCATCTTTGGATAGGTTGGCGCCCGCAGCAAAGAAGTCAAAGGGGGCTCCTGAGGTTTCGTTCATGACAACGCCCCTGAAGGAAGGTGACTGTGACGCACAAGCTTCTCCCGCCCGGTCATCCTCGCGGGGCCTGACTGAGCCGGCTGGGGCGAGCTCAGCCCCCACGGCCCAAGTGGCTCCCGAGGTGCTCCCGTATGCCGCCACTGCTATAGCTGTCAGGGTGCGACAGACTCCGCCTCAGGATGCTGCGGCCGTGCTGCCGCCTTCTCCTCCTACTCCACCGGCTGCTATCTCCCTGACTCCTTCCGCCGTTTTGGACCGCGCTGTTGCTGAGCTGGACCGGCTGCGGCAGGATCTTCTCGGCGCCGACCCTCGCCTGGTGGCCGGGCGCTTGGAGCTGGTTTCTGGATGGGTTCGCTCCGACGCTTCGATTCGGGCGGCGCTGGTCCAGGCCTCAACGGCATGCGACGAGGAGAAGCAGGCCGTCCTTGAGGCAAAGGCTGCTCGCGATGCAGCCCTGGGAGAGGTGGTCGACGTCCGTGGTCGCTGCAAGGTGCTGGAGGACGAGCTGCAGGGCCTGCGGGATCAGCTCACGAAAGAGGTTCGCCTTCGCCAAGAGCAGGAAGAAGGCGTGAAGGCTCGCGAGGCGATCGTCGAGGGCCGGGAGGCCAAGCTCAAGAAATGCCACGACCGCTTAGGCGCGCTGGAGCAGGAATTGGGGGCGAGGAAGGCCGAGCTGGACGGCAAGGCCCTGGTCCTCGCAGAAGACCGCGCGGCCTTCACGGAGCTGGAGGCGAAGGCTCGCTCCTCGCTGAGGACGCTTTACGACAGCGGCCTGGAGAGCCCGCCGGCCGGCGCCGAGGACGGCCCCGCCAAGCTGCTTCCCTTGTTGGTCCACGCTCTTGAAGATGTCGCCCTTGGCCTCGGCCCCACGGCCGAGGCCGAGGCGCGTGTTCTGTCTTCTGCAGCACTGACGCGGGTTCTCACCCACATCCACCTTCGCGATCCCGGGTTCGACCTTGACAGCCTGCTGGAGCCCGTGAGCGGCAAGCATGCGGCGGCTGCTGCCGAGGCCGTGAAGGGTCGCGCAGAGGCTCTGCTGGGGAAGTTCCGGTCCTTCAGCACCAAGCCGGAGCAAGGCGCCGTCGACCCCGCTGCTCCGTGAGGCGAACCCACGCCGCGCTGCTCCCCCGCCGCCAAGTGACTCCATCGTGGCTCCTGTCCTGGTTTTGATTCCTGCACATGTATCATGCCTCGGGGAGGCGTTTAAACTTGCGCCTAATACTGGGATAATAGTGTGGACTGTAATACTTGATTTCGAATTCCTTTGAAATTTGTGCTTTTCCTTCCTACTTGCTTACGTTCTACGCCGGCAGAGCCCAGCCCCGCGCGTACCTCACACAGCAATAGCCCCGACCGGAAACCATGACGGGACCAAGGAGTGAGGGGCTACGTGACAAGTTAGGCTCCTGAGTCGCGATGCTCAGGAGTCCCCCTTGGCGCACGAACAACAAGTAGGGAGGTGTGATGTGGGTGGATCCACCGTTCTTCGTCTGCAGAGCCCGGCCACGCGCGTACCTCTCCCAGCAATAGCCCTGACCAGAAACCAGGATGGGACCAAGGAGTGAGGGGCTACATGACAAGTTAGGCTCCTGAGTCGCGATGCTCAGGAGTCCCCCTTGACGCTCAAACGGCCTTCATACCTTGGCTCCGCTCGGGGAGAGGCGCGCGACGAACCAGGCCCATGGGGACCTGGCTGGGCGGTGTGCGTCTGGGCGTGACCCTGGCGCAACCCCCGTGCCTAGCCCGCTCACGCGGCACTCCCGAGGGGAGGCGTTGCGATGAGGCTAGACACTGAGCACTGGGCTCCCTGAGGTTGATGCGGCCCGGAGGCCACCCTCAGTTGTTTATCACCAGTGCGGAGCATAGCGCTTCCGTATGAGTACGGGCATAGCCGCTCCTCGGCAGTGTCGTCAGCCAGCACGGAGCATGGTGCTTCCACTGGTGCGTGGGAGGGGGCCCCCCTCCGGGAGGAGCCCCCGGGGCATGTACAGCCCCGCCCTGACACGTGGCTGGCACGGTAGGGCCTGGTGAGGTGTATCTAGACACCCGTGAGCCAGCGCGGGACTCACGGGGCCCTACCTCTAGGCGGGTTGCGCCTGGCACTAGGCCTTATCTTGTGTTGTGTCCCTGCAAGTTCGGTTAGATGCCTGCACTCTACGTCCTCGGGTCCCGGCCCTCGAGCTGGTCTCAGCCGTCGCTGGTATGCCAGGTCGTGATGCCGTGGTCAAGGCCAGAGGGTGAGGGCTGGAGAGCCAGTAAGAGCCCTGAGTCGCGATGCTCAGGTACCCCCCCTTTAATGTGCAAGTGGTCAGCATGGAGAAGTGGAGGCGCCGCGGACCGGCATCAAATAATCAAGCATGGCAGTTCTAACGCATAACCGGAAATGAACGCAAATGGGGTACATGCCGGTGAGCCTGGCCCGAGCGGCTTGGGGATCATGCAGCCCGAGGGGCGCCCCCAACAAGGTAAGCTAACGATGCGAAATAAAAGGGATACACGTCGCAGGGACGGACCCACGCGGCCTAGGAATAATGCAGCCCTGGGGGCGCTCCCAGCTGGGAGTGAAACTTGAAAGATGTCACCTGATGACGCCGAAGACGAAGGGGTGTTGGTGTAGCCGGCTCGGTGGGCTGCAGAAGCCGATCCTCATGAGCCCCCAGGCCCAGGGGCCTCGGGAGGCTCCGGAGGCGCTGGCGGTTCCTTGCGGGCCATCTTCATCTCCGCCAGGGCTGTGGAGCACCTGGCCTCTTACGCCTCCGCGATGCCCCTCATGAGGCGCTGGTATGCGTCAGCTGCGCTCGGCAAGCCGTAAGGCATGCGAACGTAGCTGTGGGGTGGACCTCTGCAGCGCCCCACTCGCGAGGGCCAGAGGCGCTCCAGGGAGGCAACTTGGTTGAGCCCTGGTACGTCGATGCAGACGCGCAGCCCGCCATCCTCGCCTGGATGGGGAACCACTGCTGGTAGGCGGCGGGCGCCTCTGATGACTCTGGACTCCTGTAGCTCCTGAATGGCCTTGCTGACGAACTCCTGTGGGTCTGGATCTCCTTGCCTTGCTCCTTCTTGAGGGAATCATGCTCTGAAACACGCCTCCATGTGGTGCCCCAGCGCCTCCCTCGTGACCCTTGCTAGGTCGGTGGCCCTCCAGGGGAGAGCCCCCTAGCCCTGCCTGAGGAGGGCGCCGGGCGCGCTTTCCTATGCGACGGAAGGAGGTTCCCCCTGGGCAGGCACGGGCCCAGAGGGGCCTACCTCCTGACGGGCCAGGCCGGACGATGTCTTCTTCTTCTTGGGGGCGGCCTCGGGAAGCCTCCTGCTTCCGCGATCTGGGTCCTCCAGTGATGCGGCCTGAAAGGCTCGCTCCAGGGAACACACTGCGTCCTTCTCTTCACAGGGCACCGTGATGACTCCATCGCTTCCTGGCATCTTGAGGACGTCGTAGCCGTGGTGAGTCATGGCCATGAACTTGGCCAGCGCCGGGTACCCGAGGATGGCGTTGTACGGCAGGTGGATGTGAGCGACGTCGAAGTCGATGAGCTCGGTGCGGTAGTTGTCGCGTGCCCCGAAGGTGACGGGGAGGAAGACCTGCCCGATCGGGACTGTGGAGCCGTCGGTGATACCGTAGAAGGGCTTGGTTGGCTGAAGCTGGCTGTAGGGCACTTGGAGGTTGTTGAACGTCTCCACGGACAGGACGTTGAGCCCTGCCCCGCCATCGATGAGTGTCTTGGTGACCACCACATTGCTGACGATTGGGGAACAAAGCATCGGGAGGACTCCAGCTGTAGCCGCACACTTGAGTTGATCTGCTGAGCTGAAGGCGATGGCACACGCCGACCACTTGAGAGGGCGCGTGGCTTCGAGCCTGGGAGGGCTGCATTCACTTCATGGGCGAACTGCTTGAAGATGCGCTGAGAGGCTGGGGCCTGAGCTCCGCCCAGGATGCAGGTGATCACGCGCGGCTCCTGGAAGCCCCCAGCCTCCTCGTCCTGGTGGCGGTCCTCGTTTCTCCTTGGCTGCGGCGGCAGCGGTGGGAGGCCTGCGTTGCCTTGCGGGCGATCCTCGCGAGGCTGATCCCTCCAGCCTCCCTCGCGAGGTGGGTCTTGCCAGCGATCCTCGCGAGGTTGGTCGCGCCAACCCTGGCGCGGGCCACGGTCTTCCCAGCGCCCTGTGTTCCTTCCTCCTCCTCGGCCGTATCCCCGGTCACCACGGTCAGGGCGACGGCCGATCCTTCCTTCACGCACGACTCGGAGTTCTTGGCATTCGCTGGTGTTGTGGGTGTGGAGGTCGTGGTACACGTAGTACCGGCTGCCCTTGGGAGGTTTGGGCTGATCTCTGCCCCGCTTGGTGTCTGGTTCTGCCGCGAGCACGGCAGCCCCCTTGCGCTTCACTTCCTTGGCCTTGAGCTTCTTCTCTTCTGGGTCTGCGGCAGGCAGCTCAAGGAGGGAGAGACGCCCTTCCTCAGCCTTGGCGCACTTGTTCGCCAAGTTGAACAGCTCCAAAGAAGTGCACAGGTCTTCATGCATCGCCAGCTCCTCCTTCATCTTGACGTCGCGCACGCCGTCGGAGAAGGCTGAGATGATGGCCTCTTCAGTCACCTTGGGAATCTTGAGGCGTGCGTTGTTGAAGCCCTGGATGTACTTCTGCAGGGCCTCCCCGGGTTGTTGCTTGATGCGACGCATGTTGCTCACGGCGGGTGGCCGGTCGCGAGTACCTTGGAAGTTGGCGATGAAGCGGGTGCGCATCTCTTCCCAAGAGGAGATTGTGCCTGGAGCCAGGTTCAGGAGCCAGGTGCGGGCCCCGTCCTTGAGCGCCATGGGAAACCAGTTCGCCATGACCTTCTCATCTCCGTTGGTAGCTTCGATGCCCAGCTCGTAGAGCTGGAGGAACTCCGCAGGGTCGGCCGTGTCGTCGTAGCGAGGAGGCAGGTCCGGCTTGAACTTGCCCGGCCACGCGACGCTGCGCAGTTCGGTGGTGTAAGCGCGGCAGCCTGCTGTGGCCACGCGGGGCGTTGGGTGATGGAGAGCCTGGTCCTACATGTCCCCACGCGCCGGAGCAGGAGGATGGTCGCGACGTGCTGGAGCAGGGAGTGCCCGGGCAGCCTCTGGCGGGGGAGGGACTTCTTGGCAGCTCTGCTCTTGCCACGGTGGCACCTGACGGAGCGGGTTCCGCCCAGGGGCCACGCGTCTTGGAGCCATGGCGTCTTCTTGAGGAGAAGGCTGCCGGGGCGCCACCGGTGCCTCGTCGCCCGCCCGGGGGGGGGGTGCGGTGCAGCGGAGCGGACGGCGCGGAGGAGCCCCCTGCGTCGCGGACGAGTTCGGCGACGCGGTCGAGCCATTCTTCGTAGACATCGTCGACGGGATGGTAGCGCAGGAGCTCGTTTGCCGCAATGAGTGCAGCCCGAGCCTCCATGTGCATGCGAAGCGCGCGGGACGAAGATCCAGCCGGGGCGAGTGAGGGAGTCGCGGTGCGGCCGTCTTGGCGCACGGATGGATGCTGAGACGATGCTTGCTGCTCGTCACCCACCGGGCCAGTGGCGGCGTTGATGGCAGGTGACGGTGAACAGCGAGGACGCCCGCCGACAGGGGCTGTCTGGGCGACACGGGAAGCGAGGGCGGCCCATCGCTCCGCGTGGGCCCGACGTGCGTCAGACATGAGCGTGATGGTCAGAGGAGAGCGAAGCGGTGGAAGACGAATTCCAGCGCACCACTACCTGGCGCGCCAAATGTCGAATTTCGGGTTCCAGCAGAACCTTGAGGTTCGAACACTGGGGTGCGCGCGGAGATGTCGCCTCCTACCTTCCTGCACCCCTCCGACATGCTAGGATCAAAGCTATGAAAAGAACAACACACGGGACATCGAGTTTATACTGGTTCGGGCCACTGTTGTGGTGTAATACCCTACTCTAGTGTGTGGTGTGGTGGATTGCCTCTTGGGCTGATGATGATGGACAATACAAGGAAGAACAGCCTCGCGAGGGTCTGTTCTTGGCTGGGGCGATGAACTGCTGGGGGGGGGGGGAGTTCAGCCACCTTTCTCTCTCTCTCTCTCTCTCTCTGCTTATCACCTCTCTACTTGTCGAGCCCTTGGAGGAGGCTGAGCCGAACCCCTTGCTACGCGGGTGGCCGGTCCTATTTATAGTGGCCCTGGTCCTCTCCCCAAATATTGAGCGGGAAGGGAGCCAACAATGGCGGGCAAATTTGAAGGGGGACAGCAAGTATCAACTATCCTGACAAAAGTAGTCTTCGTCTGCGCAAAGCTCTGGTGAAGACGCCGTCTTGGGCTCCACGGTGAACGTGCTCCGACTGGAGCGATTTAGGAACTGCTGGAAGGTGCTAGGGGAATAAAGATGGAATGACTTCTAATTTTTAGGTCCGTATGATTTGAAATACGTGCGCACAAACCCCGAGAAAGCGTTCCTGGAAATCACGGCCAAAAAAAGGACGTTTAATAATTCTAAAAGGGACTACAGGATGAAAAACAATAGTTTTGGCAGTTAAAGTTTGAGAATCGATGGTGCCGTACATCCGTTTGGTCATCAGGTGTTATGAGCCACACCCATGTCTAGCTAGAGTAGTGTGCTAGGCTCAGACTACAGAAGAAACGGGGAACAAACTGATGAAAGAATGATCATACCGAGGGAATTCACTCAGAACTAACAAGAATGATAACGTGCTCCGACTTGAGCGGTTTAGGAACTGCTGGAAGGCTCTATGAGAATAAAGATGGAATCACTTCTAATTTTTAGGTCAGTATGATTTGAAATACGTGCACACAAACCTTGAGAAAGCGTTCCTGGAAATCACGGCCCCAAAAAGGAAGTTTAATAATTCTAAAAGGGACTACAGGATGAAAAACAATAGTTTTGGTAGTTAAAGTTTGAGATTCGACGGTGTCGTAGATCTGTTTGGTCATGAGGTGTTACGAGCTACACCCATGTCTAGCTAGAATAGTATGTTAGGCTCAGGCTAGGGAAGAAACAGGGAACAAACTGATGAAAGAATGATCATACCGAGGGAATTCACTCAAAACTAACAAGAATGATAACGTGCTCCGACAGGAGCGGTTTAGGAACTGCTGGAAGGATCTAGGGGAATAAAGATGGAATGACTTCAAATTTTTAGGTCCGTATGATTTGAAATACTTGCACACAAACCGCGAGAAAGCGTTCCTGGAAATCTCAGCCCAAAAAAGGACGTTTAGTAATTCTAAAAGGAACTACAGGATGAAAAACAATAGTTTTGGCAGTTAAAGTTTGAGATTCGACGGTGCCGTAGATCCGTTTGATCATCAGGTGTTATGAGCCACACCCATGTCTAGCTAGAATAGTGTGTTACGGTCAGGCTAGAGAAGAAACGGGGAACAAACTGATGAAAGAATTATCATACCGAGGGAATTCACTCAGAACTAACAAGAATGATAACGCGCTCCGACTAGAGCGGTTTAGGAACTGCTGGAAGGCTCTAGGGGAATAAAGATGCAACGACTTCTAATTTTTAGGTCCGTATGATTTGAAATACGTGCGCACAAACCACGCGAAAGCGTTCCTGGAAATCTCAGCCCAAAAAAGGACGTTTAGTAATTCTAAAAGGGACTACAGGATGAAAAACAATAGTTTTGGCAGTTAAAGTTTGAGATTCGACGGTGCCGTAGATCCGTTTGGTCATCAGGTGTTACGAGCCACACCCATGTCTAGCTAGAATAGTGTGTTAGGGTCAGGCTAGAGAATAAACGGGGAACAAACTGATGAAAGAATGATCATACCGAGGGAATTCACTCAGAACTAACAAGAATGATAACGCGCTCCCACTGGAGCGGTTTAGGAACTGCTGGAAGGCTCTAGGGGAATAAAGATGGAATGACTTCTAATTTTTAGGTCTGTATGATTTCAAATACTTGCACACAAACCACGCGAAAGCGTTCTTGGAAATCTCAGCCTAAAAAAGGACGTTTAGTAATTCTAAAAGGGACTACAGGATGAAAAACAATAGTTTTGGCAGTTAAAGTTTGAGATTTGACGGTCCGTAGATCCGTTTGGTCATCAGGTGTTACGAGCCACACCCATGTCTAGCTGAATAGTGTGTTAGGCTCAGGCTAGAGAAGAAACAGGGAACAAACTTGTGAAAGAAGGATCATACCGAGGGAATTCACTCAGAACTAACAAGAATGATAACGTGCTCCGACTGGAGCGGTTTAGGAACTGCTGGAAGGATCTAGGGGAATAAAGATGGAATGACTTCAAATTTTTAGGTCCGTATGATTTGAAATACTTGCACACAAATCGCGAGGAAGCGTTCCTGGAAATCTCAGCCCAAAAAAGGACGTTTAGTAATTCTAAAACGGACTGCAGGATGAAAAACAATACTTTTGGCAGTTAAAGTTTGAGATTCGACGGTGTCGTAGATCCGTTTGGTCATCAGGTGTTACGAGCCACACCCATGTCTAGCTAGAATAGTGTGGTAGGCTCAGGCTAGAGAAGAAACAGGGAACAAACTAATGAAAGAATGATCAAACCGAGGGAATTCACTCAGAACTAACAAGAATGATAACGTGCTCCGACTGGAGCGGTTTAGGAACTTCTAGAAGGCTCAAGGGGAATAAAGATGGAATGACTTCAAATTTTTAGGTCCGTATGATTTGAAATACTTGCACACAAACCGCACGAAAGCGTCCCTAGAAATCTCAGCCCAAAAAAGGACGTTTAGTAATTCTAAAAGGGACTATAGGATGAAAATCAATAGTTTTGGCAGTTAAAGTTTGAGATTCGACGGTGCCGTAGATCCGTTTGGTCATCAGGTGTTACGAGCCACACCCATGTCTAGCTAGAATAGTATGTTAGGCTTAGGTTAGAGAAGAAACGGGGAACAAACTGATGAAAGAATGATCATACCAAGGGAATTCACCAAGAACTAACAAGAATGATAACATGCTCCGACTGGAGCGGTTTAGGAACTGCTGGAAGGCTCTAGGGGAATAAAGATGGAATGACTTCTAATTTTTAGGTCTGTATGATTTGAAATACTTGCACACAAACCGCACGAAAGCGTTCCTGGAAATCTCACCCCAAAAAAGGACGTTTAGTAATTCTAAAAGGGACTACAGGATGAAAAACAATAGTTTTGGCAGTTAAAATTTGAGATTCGACAGTGCCGTAGATCCGTTTGGTCATCAGGTGTTACGAGCCACACCCATGTGTAGCTAGAATAGTATGCTAGGCTCAGGCTAGAGAATAAACGGGGAACAAACTGATGAAGGAATGATCATACCGAGGGAATTCACTGAGAACTAACAAGAATGATAACGTGCTCCGACTGGAGCAGTTCAGAAACTGCTGGAAGGCTCTAGGGGAATAAAGATGGAATGAGTTCAAATTTTCAAATTTTAAGGTCCGTATGATTTGAAATACTTGCACACAAACCGCGCGAAAGCGTTCCTGGAAATCTCAGCCCAAAAAAGGACGTTTAGTAATTCTAAAAGGGACTACAGAATGAAAAACAATAGTTTTGGTATTTAAAGTTTGAGATTTGATGGTGCCGTAGATCCGTTTGGTCATCAGAAGTTACAAGCCACACCCATGTCTTGCTAGAATAGTGTGTTAGGCTTAGGCTAGAGAAGAAACGGGGAACAAACTGATGAAAGAATGATCAAACCGAGGGAATTCACTCAGAACTAACAATAATGATAACGTGCTCCGACTGGAGCGGTTTAGGAACTGCTGGAAGGCTCTAGGGGAATAAAGATGGAATGGCTTCTAATTTTTAGGTCCGTATGATTTAAAATACTTGCACACAAACCGCGCGAAAGCATTCCTAGAAATCTCAGCCCAAAAAAGGACGTTTAGTAATTCTAAAAGGGACTACAGGATGAAAAGCAATAGTTTTGACAGTTAAAGTTTGAGATTCGACGGTGCCCTAGATCCGTTTGGTCATCAGGTGTTACGAGCCACACCCATGTCTAGCTAGAATAGTGTGTTAGGCTCAGGCTAGAGAAGAAACGGGGAACAAACTGATGAAAGAATGATCATACCGAGGGAATTCACTCAGAACTAACAAGAATGATAACGTGCTCCGACTAGAGCGGTTTAGGAACTGCTGGAAGGCTCTTGGGGAATAAAGATGGAATGAGTTCAAATTTTTAGGTCCGTATGATTTGAAATACTTGCACACAAACTGCGAGAAAGCGTTCCTAGAAATGTCAGCCCAAAAAAGGACGTTTAGTAATTCTAAAAGGGACTACAGTATGAAAAACAATAGTTTTGGCAGTTAAAGTTTGAGATTCGATAATGCCGTAGATCCGTTAGGTCATCAGGTGTACCGAGCCACACCCATGTCTAGCTAGAGTAGTGTGCTAGGCTCAGGCTAGAGAAGAAACGGGGAACAAACTGATGAAAGAATGATCATACCGAGGGAATTCACTCAGAACTAACAAGAATGATAACGTGCTCCGACTGGAGCGGTTTAGGAACTGCTGGAAGGCTCTACGGGAATAAAGATGGAATGACTTCTAATTTTTAGGTCTGTATGATTTGAAATACTTGCACACAAACTGCGCGAAAGCGTTCCTGGAAATCTCAGCCCAAAAAAGGACGTTTAGTAATTCTAAAAGGGACTACAGGATGAAAAACAATAGTTTTGGCAGTTAAAGTTTGAGATTCGACGGTACCG
Source organism: Triticum urartu (assembly GCF_003073215.2). Lineage (NCBI taxonomy): Eukaryota > Viridiplantae > Streptophyta > Magnoliopsida > Poales > Poaceae > Triticum > Triticum urartu. The sequence continues at coordinate 1,651,396 of NC_053023.1, forward strand.
TAGATCCGTTTGGTCATCAGGTGTTACGAGCCACACCAATGTCTAGCTAGAATAGTGTGCTAGGCTCAGGGCTAGAGAATAAACGGGGAACAAACTGATGAAAGAATGATCAAACCGAGGGAATTCACTCAGAACTAACAATAATGATAACGTGCTCCGACTGGAGCGGTTTAGGAACTGCTGGAAGGCTCTAGGGGAATAAAGATGGAATGACTTCTAATTTTTAGGTCCGTATGATTTGAAATACTTGCATACAAACCGCGTGAAAGCATTCCTGGAAATCTCAGCCCAAAAAAGGACGTTTAGTAATTCTAAAAGGGACTATAGGATGAAAAACAATAGTTTTGGCAGTTAAAGTTTGAGATTCGACGGTGCCGTAGATCCGTTTGGTCATCAGGTGTGACGAGCCACACCCATGTCTAGCTAGAAATTATGTTAGGCTCAGGTTAGAGAAGAAACGGGGAACAAAGTGATGAAAGAATGATCATACCGAGGGAATTCACTCAGAACTAACAAGAATGATAACGTGCTCCGACTGGAGCAGTTTAGAAACTGCTGGAAGGCTCTAGGGGAATAAAGATGGAATGAGTTGAAATTTTTAGGTCCGTATGATTTGAAATACTTGCACACAAACCGCGCGAAAGCGTTCCTGGAAATCTCAGCCCAAAAAAGGACGTTTAGTAATTCTAAAAGGGACTACAGAATGAAAAACAATAGTTTTGGCATTTAAAGTTTGAGATTTGGTGGTGACGTAGATCCGTTTGGTCATCGGAAGTTACAAGCCACACCCATGTCTAGCTAGAATAGTGTGTTAGGCTCAGGCTAGAGAAGAAACGGGGAACAAACTGATGAAAGATTGATCAAACCGAGGGAATTCACTCACAACTAACAATAATGATAACGTGCTCTGACTGGAGCGGTTTAGGAACTGCTGGAAGGCTCTAGGGGAATAAAGATGGAATGACTTCTAATTTTTAGGTCCGTATGATTTGAAATACTTGCACACAACCCGCGCGAAATCATTCCTAGAAATCTCAGCCCAAAAAAGGACATTTAGTAATTCTAAAAGGGACTACAGGATGAAAAACAATCGTTTTGGCAGTTAAAGTTTGAGATTCGACGGTGCCGTAGATCCGTTTGGTCATCAGGTGTTACGAGCCACACCCATGTATAGCTATAATAGTGTGTTAGGCTCAGGCTAGAGAAGAAACGGGGAACAAACTGATGAAAGAATGATCATACCGAGGGAATTCACTC